>NW_007578497.1:189421-228065 GCF_000690725.1 Stegastes partitus
ATTTACAGTGACCGTTAAAAGCCCTCATCGGTGAGTTTGGTCAGAAAACAGACTTTTATTAATACTCCGGGTACATTTTTGCTTCTGTATACAATATTAATTGAAGTTCCAGGTTGCTTCAGGTTCCACTTCTGTGTGTGTGAATGAAAACCTGCAGACTTCCGAATCTTGCTTGAGTTGTGCAATCATCAAAACATGAAGACACAACTCTGATTGTATCAGCGACAAAGAGACGTGAGCCTACACAAACCAAACACAGTGAACGATATGAAAGAGAGAGCACAAAAACTGAGCCCTGCTTCTCTCTGTGTCGTTGTGACCCTCTATGTGAATGTTTCATAGCATCAAACATCCTAAATAAATGCGTTTTAAAGCTGGAACATAAAGTGAGAGAAGCCTGTGCAAACATCTGGCAGCTGCAGTGGTGCTCAGTCTTATTGAGGACAGCAGCAGCCTGGATGAAGTGGTCTGATCAGTAGCTGAGAATATTCACCATACAATACATGAAATACACTTTTTCTCAGTCTTGTTGAAACATACGTACCCTGATGAAAGTAAATAATAATAATAATAATAATAAGGGCTCTTCTGTAGCTGTTTTATCACAAACTATGGATATTAAAATGGTATCTGTGATATATCAGGTTGATGCTTAAAACACTTTCTGATATATGCACATATATATATTACATAAAAAATACTTTTTTATGTAGACTGGTTACCTGTCCAGGGTGTCTCCTGCCTTCACCCTAAATCAGTTGGGATAGACTCCAGCCCCCCATGACCCTAGTGAGGATTAAGTGGTGTATAGATAATGGATGGATGGATAGATGGATACTTTTTTCTGTACAGTGGAATTTGACGGCTATGTTTGAACTAGTTAAAATATAAAAAATGAATTGAAGCCACCAGGAAAAGTCTCATCTTTGAGCACACATTAACAAAAAAATGATAATGTAGAAGTAAACTAGTGATGTTTCAGAACCACATGTAGTCGCATGTCACAATAGTACAAAACAAAACATATAGTGTAGTTTTTACTATGAAATATATGGTGACAAAAATGAAAAGTTCCTTTTATTAAACTTATTAAGCTCGTATGACAAGTTGTACCACAAAAACAGAAGTTTTGATAGATAGTCTGATCCACACAGAACAGACTTCTGGAGTTTCAAAATGGTTTTCAGAATAAAATGAATTATTTAAAAAATACTTTATTAAATAACTGTGATATTGTCACTCAAACACAGCCTCAATTTTTTGTGCAAAATATAATAAATTGCTTCCTTGCTTCAGTACAGTTTAAAAGTGTTACAGTTTTATGATACTTGAACATTGTAGTTTAAATTTCAGAGGCAAATATTGCACTTTTGTATATGTATTTAAAATCTTTAAATAGAGTTATTTTGCATATTCTGACAGTTAAAACAATAAATAATCAACAAATACACTTTTAAATGATAGATTAAACTACCCAGCACTGAATGAAGAAGCTGAATTAATGAACTCTTTATAACCCACCACTATAATACAGGGTGTAATATTTTGAAATCGGTCATGCCTCATGTTGAGTACTTCAGCTTTTGGTACTTCATGTATATTTTGATGCTCTTACTTTTCTACTTTTATTTAAGTAAAATGCTCAATTATTGACTTTTGCTAATGAAAGAGTTCAACACCAGTCTGAGCGATAAGTGGCCTCCTGAGCAGAGCTCTGAGGTCTGTTTGTGCCCAGCTGAGATCTGGTCTTCTGCCTTTGGCTGTGGAAACTGGACGCCACCACTCAGTCCCAGAGGAGGACAGGAAGTGATCTGGATGAGAGTCTGTTTGATATCACAGATGAATGTACAGTAGATTACAATGTGTGTTTGCATACAAGACATCTGACACAGCTCACTTTGTGCTGGTTTGACTTTTACTGTTTGTTCATTTCATCTTGTTCTGTGGAGGTTTTAGTTTATAAAACTAGAACCTGTAGTCCACGTTACAACACATCATAATATCAGTTATTAGAGGTATTTTTTAATCTTTAAATCCATGTGGCCTTCTGTTGCTGTTTAATTTTAACTGTGTCTACATTCATATGTGCTTCAGCACCACTGATACATTTCCTTCAGTCTTTTCTCTAAATGAGAATAAATTAAATAGAAATTTCGTGTACAGTTTTCAAAGTACTTTCTTCTGAACCACACAAACCTGAACCAGCCTCAGTACATTACACGGTGATAAATCTGTGCTGCTGACTGCTGCCTGATCAAACTGGTTTTGCTTTCACATCATAAATAATGTTCTGTCAACTGCTTTCTACTTCCTCATTTCCTTCATCAAAGTACAAAGTCATAAGATATTTAATCTATTTATACAATGTGACCAACAAAAAAGGTGTGTCCATAACAGAGAACATGTCTTAGCTCATGAATAATCATATTCTTTACTTTACAAGACTTTAGAATTGAAAAGCAAAATCCCACAAAAATGTACAGCACCAAGAAACACATACAGAAAACTATACATATATATATATAGGTTCATTCTAGTATTTTGTCCTCAACAATTTAACATCTCATAATATACTTTACTTTAAAAATCTTTAACTTTTTTTTTCAACTTTTACTACAATTATGTTTAACCAACAGACTATTGATTGAGTTCAGGGAATTAGCTTTTCCTCTACAATCAAAGATATTTTAATTACCGATCTTGACTGTCTGAAACTGTCCTGGCATGTTAAGACACAGGAGGAGACTTGAAATTCCTAACTCAATAAGAAGTTATCAAGCCAATTTAATTAAGTAGCCTCAAATTAAAAGTAACTTCATATCAACTAATGCAGAAATTTGAGTTTAAATTACACACAATGTGAAACTGATGCAACAATAACTCATCAACCCATTAAAACAATGCTCGCAAGCTAAAGTGTTGATCTAAATCACTTTTTTTTTTTTGGAATTGCCCTCACAGTTAGATTTTTTTATTTTTTCTTAAGAAAAGATGACCTTATTTAGGAGGAAAGGAGCCATTCTGGTGAAATGAAAGTCGTTCTGTATGAAAGCTACATATTTGGAAGGGTTTTTTTTTTTTTCGGTTTAAAGGTTTTTATCAATTAGACTTTTCAAATCATGCATTTAATTAATTGGTGCGATGAGTCAGTTTAATTGTTTTTTAGAGCGCAAGGAGAGAATTTTACCTCATGAGTGATTTTGATCAATACAAATATTTATTTTTAAAGTTTTAATGTTGTTAAAACTGCAACACAAATGTTAGGCAACACATATAGACATTGCTTTTGATAGTTTTATAGAAAAATGGCTATTGCTAATTAATAATCAGTTGAATTGATTGAATTAGAATAGAATAGAATAGAATAGAATAGAATTTTTTTTAAAGATCTTTCTAATTAAGATGCAAGTAGAGACTCTTATCTCATGAGTAATTTTGATCAATATAACATTTTTTAAAAAACTTTTTTAATGTTATTTAAAATGCAACATAAATGTTAGACAACATATATAGACATTCTTTTTGATAGTTTTCTAGAAAAGTGAATCTTGCCAATTAATGATCACTTGAATTAATTGAATTAAGATGCACCGATCAAACTTTTTTTTTCTTTTTAGTTTTATTATTTGTGCACTTCAGACATTCAGTCACCAATAAATAAATCCACATCAGTGACCTGTTCAGTGTGATTCCCTTCACGGTGAGGAAGAGACCCACCAGCAGCAGCAGCAGCAGCAGCAGTGAAAAAGTGGAAGTGGTTACGTAAGCCCTACGTAATGGTTTATTTATGTCTCTCGACCAATAAAATCAGCTCAGCCGTCATGACGTAATGCGATCTACTCCAGAATAGCGCGCGGCGGCGGAGGAGCAGCAGCAGCAGCAGCCACACGGATCCGCTGAAGCTCCTTCAGTCCGTCCTTCCTCTCTCCGGTTCCTCCGCTCCATGTTCACGTTTGTTTATGTCGCAGCGGCTCGGTCCACGGTAGAGAAGCCCGGCAGACGGCGGCGGGATGTCGGCGCTGAAGGAGCGGCAGAGCTACGGGCTGTCCAGCGGTAGACTGAGCGCTGGCGGCAACGTCTCCGTTTTTCATGTCAAACTCACTGACAGCGCGGCAAGAGCTATCGGTAGCTTTCAGAGCGGCAAGGTGGGTCCTTTATTTATTCATTTGTTGTAATTTTTACCACCGTTCCCTTAGCGAACAGCCGGCTAAGTGTGTGTACGAGCAGTCACGTTTTGTTGGAGCACTTTGTCATCGTTAGCTTGAGTTTAAGCCGCGAGACGAGGCGGGGAAGGCGGGTTCGGCGTTTCGGCCGAAGTTCAGCAGCACCGTCCCCCTGTTGTTGTTGTCTCCCACAATCCCTCCTTTTAGCTATGAAATGGATATACATGTTGCATAATGCGACGCGGAAACGCTCTCCTGTGTGCGATGCTGCCCGTAACAAGCTGCTAGCCAAGTCTTCCACAAGCTGCTGGCAAGTACCGTGAATGCTAATCAGTGCTGGAGAAGAAAGGAAGCGGCTGTGAGGAGGGAGGAGGGGAGGAGGAAAGGCTGCTAGGAGTAGTAGGAGGATATTAGGAGAGTTTTCATCATTTTTTTTTTTTTTACTGAAGAGACACCAGTTTGGAAGCTGGATCACATTTGACCCAGTTCAAATGAACAGAAGCTGCAGGAAGCCGAACACAGTCATGCATACTTCCTCAATTCACTAATTCCTTGTAATGCTGATTGGAAACTCCTCAGTGAGGAAATGACAGCATTTCTGATGAAAGATGAAAACCACACTTGCTCCTGTCATGTCTCCGTAGTGTTGAGGTAAACAGAGAGGATGGGGGAAACCACCTGATGCACCCTACAGCAGACACGCTATTGTTCCTTTGCAGGCATTGGGTGTCTTTATATAGCTCTGAGCATGGCTACTCACAACCTGCTCGGCCTGATCACAGATATATTTATACGTATATAAAAACAACACCACCTCCACATGCAGCTGGGCCACACTCTGCACTGGCAGCCAGCCGCCTCACTTTCTGCACTCATCAACAGGTGGACTTCACAAAGCCTCCCTCTGAAAAGGTCACGCAGCCATTCAAGCCATCGCATACTTTCCATCCGTGCTGCAAACGTGTCACTTTGGCCTGTCGGTTCTGCGTTTTCCTACAGGCCAAGTCACCCCCTTGCCAGAGATGACACTGTTTAATTGTACTCTCGGTTTATCAGTATTGGAGCAGCAGGGTGTAGTGACCTTCTGTCTGCGCTCTCTCTTTAAAATCTAATTAAACTATGTAAAGGACGCTGGATGAACAAGCATGTAAATTAATAGTCGGTTTGAAATCTATATACACATCTGTGGTCAGGAGGAAAATAAGCACTCAAATCACAAAGAGATGTGATGATCTGATCTTTATGCGCCAACCTGATACACTGGGTTTAGGTTATTAAAAGGATTGGGTATTGACATTTTCATTTATTTGCATTGCACTCAAACCCTTGTCACACACATGTTAGGCTGTTAAAAGAGGAAAATTCAGTGCAGCAACCCCAGAAATCAAAACCTACATTACCCATAATGCACCTCCACCACCAGCAGCTTGCTCTGACATGAGCTTGTGTTATGTTAGTTGAAGCTAATGTTGCCAAGATTGGCTAGACGCTAGCAGAGATCATGAGTGGGCTATGGAGGATCTCATAAGCTCACTTTCTAAATCCACAACTCTGTCGTTTAAAATTTTAAAGCTGGTAGTCTTCGGTCCTGCCGATGATAACTTAAGTCAGGGGTGTCGAACTCTGGTCCTCGAGGGCCGCAATCCTGCATGTTTTAGATGTGTCCTTCTTCCAACACACCTGATTCAAATGATCAGGATCGTTATCAGACTTCTGCAGAGCTTGATGATGAGCTGATCATTTGAATCAGGTGTGTTGGAAGAGGGACACATCTAGAACATGCAAGATTGCGGCCCTCGAGGACCAGGATTGGACACCCCTGACTTAAGTGATCTCAGGTGAGGTACGACCCCAAAAACATAAAAGATTCAGCACGCGCAGTCGTATAAAAACAAGCAGATCGAAATAGAAAATCAGATCTGCTGTATACACGATGCACAGATATGAAGAAACAGAACAAAGAACAATAAAGACTAGTCGCTGTATTAAATGCCATTTTGGTGTGTCTGACATCAGCTGACGTGTGGATGGCAACAGGGCCGACACTCAGTTACTGACTACCGCAACGAACAGATATTTTTTCATGGTGGGAGCTGAGCTTCCAATTTAGTAAGCCTCACCTTCACAGCTGCGAAAAGACAACATTTATTGTTTATCATTCTGGCAAAAGGAGGCAGAACCTGAACAGCACCGGCACATCCAGCAAGAGGAAAAGTGAGAGACTGCTGACAAATGCTGTTGCACTAAAAAAATGTGACTAAAGTGCAGTAAAACTTTATTTTTTATCAATAATTTTTTTGGGGGGATTATCTGTGGATGTTTATTTTGTTGATGTTATTTTTGTACATTTAAAATGAGTCCATTTAAGTGAACAGACAAACTGCAAGTGTTCGTCATGGTGTCTCATTTGTTATTCAAATGCTAGATTTTCATCAGATGCAAAAAAAAAACATCGACACAAGACAATGTTAGTATTAAATATCAGCCACTTCTCTAAGTATCGGCCTATGCAGTTTGAAAGCCTTATCAGTAATGATAGTAGTCAGAAAACCACAGCCAAGGTGGAGACAAAAGCACTCGTACATTGAGGTGCAGGTAACAGAACGACCTCTGTGTTGAATGTTTTACAGACAAACTGTGCTGGACTGTTATCATGCGTGTGTGTGAATCTGTGTGTTCATGGATTCCAAAACACATGTAAATCAACCACATGTGTTCTCTCTTTCTCCAGGGCTGCTCTTCCCATCCCACCATCTGTTTTAGTGGCAATAAAGGGGTAAGAAGGACCGGTCTTTCTGCTCACGTGCAGTCATTCATCATTTGATCTCATATGTTTTGTACAACTTAGAGGTCAAATCTCAGTCTCTGTACTTCTGTTTTTCCTTTTCTCTCACAGAAAATCACCATCCCGTGTTCAGAGAACAGAGATGAAGTGAGGATTTTCACCTTTGGCGTGACTAACGTTGCCCGTGACAATCCACATGGAAGCTTCGATTGCGTCAAACAGCTCAGCACTGGGTAAAAAAAAAACAACATTATCACATAAAACATGTAAACAACCGAGGCTTCTTTTAGCAAAGGTCGAGTTTATTCTGATTAAATTAGATTTCAAGGGAAAAAGTGCATGTCATAAGTGTAGGGTTGCATAAACATGAGGGCTGTAAGCATGTTTTTGTTCCACAGTGATGACATGATTATATGTTTACTTTGTGATCTATATATAGAATTAGCCGGCTGTCTGAATGAGTTTAAATATTTTAAAATGTCTCCGCTCTGCTGCTGTGTGAAAGCCACCCTGCTGTTTTAAATGCCAGGGGAAACCCAGGGTTCCTGACTGTACATGTCTAGGAAAGCACAGAAATGCAGAGAAGTGAGTTTGATAAATGTCAGGAGCTGCGACAAGTTTAGGAGTAATCCACCTCATAATCTGTTAAATATAGAAGTCATTCTGGTAATAATACATCTAACTAAACCTAATCATCAGCAAAGCGACCCTGCGCTGAGAAACGATGTTTTGTTTGAAATGGATAACGTGTAGAAGGAGCCCTGAAAGCTCTGTCAGATCACTGACTGTGCTCATCCTCTCAGTGCTGCCGAGGAGCTGTCATGTCTCGGGGTGATTCAGAAGAAGATGACAGTGAACGCTACAGATGACTCGTACGATAAAGCTCGTCAGAGCATGGCCCAAGCTGAGGAGGAGACACGCAGCCGAGGGGCCATTGTCATCAAACATGGAGGGCGTTACCAGGGTAGGAAGTATAGAAGACACTCCACAGAGTCTGCGTGGTTGTACAACAGATAACTCCGGCTAAGGGATAAGATTGGCCTGAAGACAAATTTGTACTGTGCTGATAATATCCAGAAAACACTGTCAGCCATATTGCATCAGTTGCTGTGGCAACATGTGTAGTAACCAGTGACATAGTAACAGTCTCTCTTGTTTTGCCTGCATGTTTTGTCCTTTTGTGTGTGTTTTTAGTTTTAACTTTCAGTATACCACACACAGACATATTGTGTACGTTTAAGTGTGTATCACAGCTGTATGTAATACTGTATTTTGTGTCTCGAAAATCTACAAACCCAGACTGTGTTCTGCACAAACTCATCACGCATACATGTAAATGATAAACCAGTGATTTAGCCATTTTCTTTTTGTGCCACCGCTGCGTTTCTATTTCCAACCACAAAACCACTTCCTTCGAAACGGGCTTGTCAGACGGCGTCATCTTCTCTCTCTGAATGCACACAAAGAATCATCAAAACTAATGTGTGCAGATATGTTCGTGAGCATGGGTGGTGGATGAGCCTGTCGGTTCAAAGGAAGCTTAAAAAAAAAAAAACTTACTCACTACAGGCTTGTGCAAGCGTGTGGTTATTTCCTAATTTAGGTGGCAGCTTTTGCTCACTGAGATGCATCTTTTTAACCTAAATGTGGGTTTCTGAAGAGGTGAAATGAGGTCTTTCCTCCTTGAATCTGCAGTTCTACCGGCGGAAAGAGTCGAGGGAGAAAAGTCGTTGTCCTCTCGCGTCTGATCTCACCGCATCAAGCCTGAAATAGCAATATTAACACACATTTACAACCCAGTCACTTTCTAATGAGTGGCATTTTAAGAAAAAAAAACCAACAAGCACTACAGCAGGAGGTTACCTTTGATGATAGAAACCTCAGTAAGGCCCCTGTGAACCTCATAAGATCTCTTTTGAAGATGTTTTCATGCTTTATTCTAGACGTGCTTCTTTTGATGTGAGATTTCCTGCTTCCTTATAGGCAAGAAAGTTACCGTGCGAGCCCCGACCCCTGCGCTGGCCAGCCTGACCAAGCCCAAACAATCCTCGTCAGCGTCCCTTCTGGGCAGCATTAAGAAGGGTGTCGGCACGTCAAAGCTGAAGAAAGGTGCCTGTACATCGACCAGGAAGAGCGCGGAGGAGGTGCAGGAGAGGCCCCTGAGGGAGAGAGTCACTCACCTGCTGGCTCTGAGGCCGTACAAGAGGCCCGAGTTGATCTTGAGGCTTCAGAAAGATACACTGACAACAGGAGACAAAGATGTGCTGGACTCGGTTCTGACGGAGGTAAGTTTTCTTCTTATTTAACCTGATGCATATGTGCATAAGAGGAGTAATTTTGGAGCATGCAGGGCTGTGAAAATCGTTGTTTTGCATGTGTGCTCTTGTTAAATTCATATCAAGTTTGCATTTTGCAGAAATCTAAACACATGAATGTTAGACCCAGTTTTGGGGATCAAATGCTAAGTCACCACAAAACAAGAATGTGAATGAATGGAATGAGGTAACCGAACCCTGAGCTCTGAAAATAAGTGTTCTCTTCTGTTTTTGCATTTGCAGGTCGGCCAGCTCAACAGAGACAACACGTTTGTTCTGAAGGACAATCTGTACAAGGAGCTGCAGAAGGACTGGCCCGGCTACACCTCAGGGGACCAGCAGCTTCTTAAACGCATTCTCGTCAGGTAACTCAGATAAGGATGCACCTGCTGACTTTTTCACATCATCGAAATGTCACCAATATGCAGTTAGTCAAATAAGTTTTTCGGAAACTGTGCAGCCCTCGGGAACTTTGCTCAGGAACTGAGTGAGGTTCTGGGGTTCTCTCAGGACACAGCGTTAGTATTTCCTTGAGCTAAAGAACTGTGGAGGTAGAGTAAAAAACATTTTAAAAGTTTGGCCATTTAGCACAGTATTTCTTTCACCTGTGTTTCTCCTTTACATTGTTCAGCACATTATTCACAAGCTGATCAGTGCTTGTGTCTATACATGTATGAAGGTGGCTTTTTGTAACAACCTGAACTTACAAATTCATCTATAAATCCAGGCTTCAGGGAGCTACAATCCCATTTTACCCCCTTCTGAGGAAAAATCTGGCCTGGGATCGATGTTAGGCTCAGATTATTTGAGAGGTTTACAGATCCAGTCTTAAACCTCCCGATCAGCTTGCACTCACTGGGGCGACCTTATCAAACATGTTTGATATGTGCAAAACAAAACTGAGATGGCGATGATTGTTAGGCTAGCAAACAGACAGCAGACATTAAGGCTAACTTACGCCACACATATTAAAATCTCACCTCCAGTTCTCACTAAAGAGCCTTGTTGACGACATCTCCCTAAACATGTTCTCATCCTGACTTCTGCTTTTGTTTTTCATTTATTTGTTCTCATGAGAAAATATTAGTAGCGTTACAGTTGTTGCACCACTTTTGTTTACATCTGTGTTCATATGTGATCGATGCTCCCTGGTTGCTCCTTTTGGTCCGTTTTCCTAATATGCTGCAGTGTGTGATGTGCCATTATTTTCCAGTCTTGTAATGTCTATATTAGGGATGAACAAGTGATATTGTGGTTATTTTGACAGATACTGAGATTGTGATATGAGTTGCAATTTTGTGGGATTTGTCATCTTTGCACTTCTTTTCCATCGGAAACCAAAAAAAAACCATATTTGCTGCAGCCTTTACCCACCAACAGTGTTTCTTTACTTCTGGAGGATATGACTTATTGGGTGGTGGAGCATCTCTGCAGCACCACAATACTAGATTTTTTTTTTTTTAATGCTATGTTATGACACAGCTCCGGCGATCTGGATATTGCATTCGTCTGTACTGCGATTTCGTATCCGTGAAGCTTCCTCTTATGTGCGTGACTCAACCCGATTTCAAAATCTGGAAGGATTGTAAAGCTCTAGTCGTGTGAACTCAGCAGAATTAGGTCAGGAGATTAGAGGTACACCATTTCCCCCTGATAGATTTCGTGATTGATAGATTTCCTTCTGAAGAAAGCGGATTTTTAATCTTGTTTTTAAATCTACATATGGTTTTTATGTGCACGTAAACACGCTGTCAGACCAGCATCAGCAGTTCAGACCTGCATGTTTAATCATTTTGAAGTATTCACCTTCTCATTCAAGGGTTTTTTGGTTTATTTATTTATTTTTACTTTTGTTAACAGTGTGGAACAGGATTGAACACATCAAAACTGTAGATACATGTGGAATTTTGTTGTATGAGGAGAAAAAAAAGTGGTAAAATGTTTGCTTTGCCTGCATTATGGGTAATATTTTAACCAGTTTCATCAACCTGGGATGGTTAACAACTAACAGATGAACCTTTTCAAGCATTAGTTGGGGGTATTTCTTGTCTTCTTAAATTGGAAATCTTGAAGATTTCAGTCCCGGTTGATTTGGAGACACCTGTAATTACCGGTGCTAACAGCAAATGTGGTTTAATGCTACAGGCCAAAGAATTATTGGGGCAGCAAAACAAACTGCTGTCATTATGATAAAGAAGTCAAGCAATAATTGGCCCTTAACCATCATTCTGTGAGCAACCGTGATCTAATTTTATGCAGCTCTGCGAACAGCAGGGCACAGTGAAAGTGAAAGGTGGTTACCTCGCTGAGAAGTTGGAGGTGTGCAGCTTGTCGCCTGCAGCTCTTCATCTCACAGCTCACTTTGGCTGCTCCTTGTTTCACTAATAATGAAAATATTTCCAACTAATCCGCTATCAAAAATGCAAAAAAAAAAAGAGAGGTTTTTTGTTGTAGTTGCATTTTTGATGAATGATAGCAGTCAGTGTTGCGCTCTTTAATAAATATGTTTCCTGTGGCAGCTTCATGATAAAAGTCGACTCATGTTTCACCATTTAAATGATTTTATAATGTGAAGCTGCAGCAGTAGGAAATGTTCAGTTTGCATTTGTAGTAACTTAATATTACATTTTTTCCAGAATGTAATGCTTCAGATAGTGTATATATATAAATATTGCAATGCTTTCTTCAGTGGGCCACAGGGAGAGTCATCGTTGTGTTACTCCATTTAGCAACAGATAAAGACTTAACAGACATTTATTTATACACAAGTCTTGGAGTTTGCCAGTTTGTTAGAAACATCAGTTGTGTTGTACTGAAGTAGGAGTTGGTATTCAGCAAATGTCATGACATGAAGATGAGTCAGTCCAAAAAAATTCATGCATTCTTTCAAAAGCAGAAGCAAAAACCATCAAACAATGAAACTAACTGTCACGAGAACCGCCTCAGAAAATACAGATCCTGCTGCAGGGCCTCAGACATCGCCACCTTGTTAGCGTTCCAGCAGCAGATACACATAAAACATACAGCTGCAAGCAGACTGTGTGAATCAGGCCTTCGTGGTTAAACTGCTACAGAGAGAGAAGCCGAAGGTGAGCGGATGGTTTCTGCATGTGTGGTTTCCACTGTGAAGCTCGGAGGACGAGCGGTGGTGATGACACCTTTGACACATTATTCAGAATTTGACAAGTAACCAGCAGAACTACTACAACACTCGCTTAGTGGGTTTGTGTTTAGAGGAATGATGGCCTAACATGCACCTCCAGACTCTGTGAGGTCAGTTTGAAAGTGAAGGAGAGTGATGAAGCTCTGACCTCCACACTCACTCGTCCTCGTGTGTAAAGACTAAAAGGCAGGTCAGGTGGTGAGCTCATGAAGCTGGTTGAGAGAATGTACAAGATGTGCAAAGCAAAAGGTGGATACGTTAATGAATCTAAAGTTTTAAACAGCTTGGTTTACTCTTTTTGCTTATGTGTTTATACTGTTTGACCAGTAAAAAAATAAAAGAGGAAGGGTTGCAAGTAAACACTCACCGGCTGCAGGTGACACAGCTGCAGTTTTTCATTGGTGCCCTTATTGTTGGTCTGAGGTCTCACATTCAACACCTGTTCACTACGACGCCTCCTTCCCACGTCAGCTTGTGTTTATCTGCAGGACTACGCGGCCACAGCTGTTATACTTACACTGCATGTAAGAACAAACGCGTAGAAAATATTAGTTGTGATTAATGTGCGTTCCTTTCTTTGCAGGAGACTGTTTCAACCTCAGCAGAACCTCCTCGCTGTCCCCGAGGCCCAGGTCAGCCCGCTTCGAGACACCCCCAACTCCTCACCAGCCCACCGTCCAAAACACTCGCTGCCAGAGGAATACACCGACCCCCTGGCCAACAAGAAGCCCCGGATATCCCGCTTGTCGGGCAAAACGGCCAACGACAAGTCGAGATCGAAGCCGTCTGAACAAGCGGCTTGCAAAGACTCTTCAAAAGCGACAGCCGATGACGGACAAAGGAACTCGCTGGATCCTAAAAGACTTTTTGACACCTTGTCGGCAGTTTGTAAGCAGGAAGAAGAGGTGGCTAAAAGGTTAGAGCCAACTCTTCCTCCTGCCCAGGTGAAGACTGAGGACTCTGCAGTTTTCGCTAAACCTAACTCCGATCGCCCCCCATCCCCTCTGGTAGTACCTGAACTCAGCAAACACGCTATCAAGAAGAAAAAGAGCAAACACAAACACAGAGACCACGTGAGAAAACTGTTTCTTATTCTGGTTTTGATAGTTTTTACTTGTCGTGTGATCTGTTGCTAATTTGGATTTGTTTTTAATGATCAAGGATAAGGATCGATGGAGAGACAAGAGAGAAAGGAGGAAAGATCACAGGTCAGAGGATCCAGACTTCAAAGTCTCGGCGGACTGTACAGGTGAGGACTGACAGTCGATGACCTGAAGCATCACTTGTTCAGTATTTTTTCAGTTGATTAACATTGGTTTTTTTTTCTTTCAGAGCCAAGTGACATTTTGTTTGACTCTAAAGTGTTTGAAGTGGACAGCAGCACACCAGACTACATAACGTAAGTAGTGTTTATTTGTAGTTCTATTCCATATAAGTGATGGTTAAAGGCTGTTTTCTTGTCTTGATCTGCTTCATTTTCATTGAGAACAGAATCAGGGAATCGTGTGTGAGATCTGACCAGTAGTTTCCCTTTGCTGTCTCTGCACAGAAAGTACGCGGTGATTGGCAGCCTCGACCAGAGGCAGAACTACAAGCAGGACTTCAACAAGGAATACAGCGAGTACCGAGACCTGCACGCTCGCATCGACGGCGTGACGCGGCAGTTCATGGAGCTGGACACGCAACTCAAGCGGCTTCACCACGAGTCCCTTAAATACAAGGTAGATAGAAAGAAACGCTGCAGCGGGATAATTTCATAGCCGTCATAAAGCTTAGTCATAGGGAGCTTTGAAAGAGATAAAAATCTAAGTTTAGATCAACACTCACCCCCTGCGCTGTAGGCTTGTAAGTTTATAGAGGCTGTAGGCAGCTTGAATTCATGTCACCTTTAAAGGAAAATTCCATAGAAACTTCTGCTCGTCTGCCCGTCCTGCTGCACACTCATCTTCGCCCCTGTGCATGATGAGTCTTTGTTTCACACTTCAACTTATTTTTGTTCCTTGTTATCAGCCTGTATGACTCTGAAGCTACCTCAGAGATTAAAAAAACAAAAGCAAACAGAACACTGGCATTTTTGCTAAATGTTTCAGATACACCGAGTCGGGATGCAACCATCAAAAGTTCAATAACTGCCACAACTTGGGGTGAAATGCTTCAGTCATGCGTCATAATATTTTCGTGGGAAACTTAAAGACATCTAAAGTGCATATTTGCAAACATTAAATGAAAGTTCCCCACGATTAAACTCTTAAACTCTGTGAGGACATGGACATCCACAAGTATAGTTATTCAGAAAGAAATATTCTGTTTTACATAAGAAACTTTGGAGTTTCCTTTCTGGCAAAACCTTATTTATGCATATATTTATTTAGATATTTATATTCCAGCAGCTGTAGTGTTTAATCTTTACATCCATTTAATTGATTTTATTTTTACTTTGAACCTTCCAGCTTGATATTCAAATTAGGTGTTTTTTTTTTTTTTTTAGGAATTCTCCAGAACTGTTGTTGAATGCACGAAGTTAACCTTAAATGTCATATTACAGCAATTGATGCAGGTTATGCTCATGCTTGGTTAAGACTCTGTTATTTCTGGTTTTCAAGTTTTACACATTAGTAAGTATGATGTGTAGTCGCGTTAAAAGTGGAGTTAGAGTTTTTAGAAAGCTTTTTTTGTGTCATTTATCAAGCTTAACTGAAACAATGCACCGTAATAAATAATTCTTGTCTCTATATTTTCTCTTGCAGACGGTTCACAATCAAATTGTTCAAGAGTATCGCAAAATTAAGAAGGTAACTTTCTGAGAACTTGAATGTTCTTATTCCAAGACTGCTGCTACATGGATAGTGACGCCGCTCCTCTCTTTTGCTGCCACATAATCTGGATGTTTGTATTTTGTCCGTTACAGTCCAACCCCAACTACAACCAGGACAAGGTTCGTTGTGAATATCTACACAACAAACTGGCCCACATCAAGAAGCTCATATCGGAGTACGACCAGCAGCAGCTCAAAGTGGACCGTTCCAGCGCCAACTGAAGAAACCTCGCCGAGAGACGAGTGAACTTATCGAGTACAGTAAACATCCCGAGGCAAGGGAAGGATCACGCTGCTGAGCTGAATGCCGTCGAGCTGGAGTCTACGGCTGAACGCGGTCTCACGAGAGCTGCTGTAAATGTCAGCGAGGTTGGGAGACATTTGTGGAGACCAGCTGTGCAACAGTAATGGTGGGGGAAAGAAAACAAGCCCTTTAATATGAGACCTTTTCTTTGAAACTGGTTTGACCGAAGGGCTACCACTACAGCAACATGATCCGGGCACAAGGTGACAATAGTTTTTACAAAAGCCCTTAAGCTCTTACGCTTGAAACTGAAGACGGACGTGGAGATGAGGTGCTAAACGTTATTTTAAAAAAAACAACAAAAACATTTTGTAGATTCCGATTCTCGTCACACATTTTATTTTTTTTGTGAAATCAATTTGAGTATTTGCTTATGTGTTCTGTCGGTGTTCACGTTTTACGGTGGAAGCATGAGAAAACTGTACATAATCACAGGTGATGGTCACTTCTGATGGCAGCTGGGATGCAGATGTGTCCTGAGAAGACATCTGTCCATCAGTGTTCTGTGGGTTTGGAGAGATTATCGGTGTTCGTTTGGCCGTCCGTTCAGGCCGACTGAGTCCTGAGTTTAGCCAGTGCCTCAAATTGTTCCTTAATTCTGGACTGAAATCATAGTATTCTACTGGTGTTATTGCTTCACGTGGTGTTCCAGGGTCACAACAGACTGTTAGGTTGATCATAATGTGAACTTAAAGTTGTATTCAGGGAATGTACAGTATGAGCGTCAGTCAAAGTGTATATTGAATCTGGTTTTAATCATCAGGTGGAGGAACGTTGTGGGATTATTGTTCATGTAGGATGAGACGGTATAGAATCGAGAAACAAAGGTTTTGTGGCATGCTGTGTACTTTACAGAAAGCATGATGAATAAATCAAGAGATTTTGTCTGAGTTCCAAATAAATCCATTTGTATTGACTTTGTCGTCCTTTTCCTCATTTGCTGTCTGTTTTCTTTTATAAAGTCAAGCAAAAAGTTCAAAAATAAGCAAGGAGTAGGTATAAATGAGCTAAATCAGGCATACAGCAAATCATATTGTACCTGATGATGAGCTGATAACACCGTCTGCATGTTTTTATCATCAAGCATGTTCTCTTGACCTTTTTAAAAAAAAAAAAAAAAAAAGATCCAAAGTGTTATTTCTTTCCCTGATGAGCTGAACCTTGCTTCAGGTTTCCAGAAGCTTGACTGATTTGGATGTACAAGACAGACGTACAGCTGAAACAAAAATAAACAAAGACAACCCACATAAACAACTAGTATGTCAGGTCAGTGGGTATAATATAGGTACAGCCTGTGTATTTTTACCTTTGACTGTAAATAGGTATTATGTACATGCTATTGCATAACTAGAGTCCTAATGTGACTCAGTCAATCAGTGCTTTATCCGAGACAAGTGCTCTAAAGATAAGGTCTACCGCATGTATCTGAGAGAATCATTTCAAATCTACATGTTAACATGGGTTGTTGGTCAACTTTTCAATATGATGTCTGTCTGTTGTTCTCTGTCATTTACAATACAATATACAAAAGTGTGCTTATTATGAATACCTCAAAATTAGAAAGTATAAATAATTAGGTTAAAAACAGATTTTTAAACATGTTTTTATTTTCTGATTTTAAAAAGAATCTAGTCAAGCAGCTGTAGACCAGTTGTAAACTGCATGTGCTCAGACATTGGCACATTTTGAGTTCATTTTTAAACCCAAGTCCCAATTTAATTACACAGATTTCAAGGGACGTGTGTCTGGGGAAAAAATAAATGTATGTCTGCAGACGTGTGCGACGGACCTGGTGGTAAATAGCTAAGAGTCTGTAATTAAGTATAATCACTCTAAATCTTAATTTGAAATAACTTCAATCATCATTGGCTGTTCAATGATAATAAAAGGTCCGCAGCTATTGGCTAACTCTGAAAGCTGACTTCTGATTGGTCCATTCTCCCCCCCGTGACCTTTCACCCCAGCTTCCTGCACTTGCTAACAGCTAGTTGTAAACATTGAAAATGCCATCTTAAAGCAGCGGAGTCGTCCTTGAACTTTGTGACAGACGTCGCACTGCGATATTACACAATAAAGACACGCGGACGGAGACATGCGGGCTGTTAAATGAGCGTTTGTGGTGAGTTAATGAACATATTTCTGTCTAATGTCTTCTCAATCTGTGTGCTAAACATGCTAGCTAGGCTAACTGAAGCTGCAGCTTCAGGTGCGGGTGCGACTCGTGAAATTAGTGAGTTGTTGTAAAAACAGCGACATATCTTAAGATGTTTGTTAGTGGTTTGTTAGATCGGTGCCTCGTTGCAGGAAAGCAGCTTGCAGAGAGAATAACGAAGCATTACGACTTTCTGAGTGTAGGAATAGCATCTAACATTGTAGCGTTATTAGGCAAAGCATGCAAATAGTTCGCTCTGAAGGATAAAAACAGTTGGTGAACAAGGTTTGTTCTTTCACTGCAGTGTCACAAAGGTACGATCCGGCAGGTAGATAAACATCTCATACCTCTTATGTCAATCATATCTCATTTTATAGCTGTTCCATTTTTAATATATTTACTGAGATACAACTGCAAGACTGTTCTCAGGCTTTCCTTTTTGTGTTGGCATCTCTGTGGGAGCACCGCATGTAAAGCTGTTACTGAATACAGTGAATTTATTACTTCAAAAACAACTATCTGATTTAATATGAAATACTCACAAACTTCAGTCAGGATTAAGAAAAATAAAAGTATTCAATATGTAGAAAAAAAAAATCAGGTTGCCATCATTGGATTGATGAAGTTTAGACACATAGAATAAAGTGTGTCTGTAGTTTGCTTTTCAACCTAATATTAATAAATGAAATAATTCTATATAACACTTTTCAAAGCAAGGTGTACAAACTGCTTTGACAGACAAAGCAAAAGCAGGATAGTCAGAAGGTAATGACAATAATCAAGAAAAAATTTTCAAACAAGAAGACATCAAATGCAAAAGGCAGTGTGTCAGTATTAGTGAAGTCACAGTTTTATAGCACTTTTAAAGTTAACGGACATGAAGCCAAAGTGCTTTCCAACAGAGATCATATTTCTATTATAAATTTCAATATTAAGGTTAAGACCCGACTTTATTATTTGTTGAGTAAATTTAACTGAGTCAGTTAAAGGTTTTGTTGATTGTGCAGAATTTTACTTTGAATTGAAACATAATGGTTTGGACTCAACAACTTCATTATATATAACGTAAAGTAACCTCTAACTTGAATGCTGGAGTTAAGAAGCTACTGTTTTTTTAGACTCTAATAAATTGCCTAAATAATTTAAAACTGTGATAAATACGGTTTCTCTAAACTCAGAGTCTGCTTTACTGTGGGGCAGTCATCTTAGATCAGAGCAGCTGTTTGCTAATGAACAAACACAAGCCACAAAGTTGGAATTTGTCTCACCTTCCACTTATCTAATTCCAACTCCACTACCACCTAAGTAAGATAAAAATATCTGACCTTTTTTAATCTACTTCTTTTCTTCAGCCTGCTTTGCCACTTCTGCATACGGTCTCTCCAGTCATGGCAGGAATTTTCCAGAGAACAGTGAGGCTGAGGGCAGCTCTGAGACATCTGTGCCCCCACAGCACCCTCACATGTGCAGCCAGACCTTCACCTGCAGACAGCCCATTTCTTGCCTGCGGCTCTGGGCAGTTTGTGGCCTCCACTCGTAAGCTGCACGCTGAGCCCAAGTCCTCCCCTGCTGCAGCCCCAGAGAGGCTGCCTTTTTCCAGAGTAACAGAGGAAGATTTGGCCTATTTCAGGAAAATCCTACCAGGCAGAACCATCACTGACCCTGATCTGGTTGAGTCCAGTAATGTGGACTGGCTCAGGACTGTGAAAGGTGAAGTCTAAAACTGTACTCAAGACATTTTGCTTGATGCATTTCATTACATGGATTTTCTGACGTTTATGTCCCGTTCTTCTGTTCCTGCAGGTTCTAGTGAAGTGCTGCTGAGACCTCAGACAACAGAGGAAGTGTCTCAAATTCTCCGGTAAAGAGCAAACAGTAGATAAACAGACACAATGTCTTTATCTGGTCCCAAAGCTGCTTAAGTTGTTTTGTTTTCCTCCTGCAGGTATTGTAACAGTCGTAACCTGGCGGTGAACCCTCAAGGAGGTAATACTGGGCTGGTCGGAGGCAGCGTGCCAGTTTATGATGAGATCATCCTCTCCACCTCTCTTATGAACAACATCCTCACCTTTGATAATATCTCTGGTATGTTTCATCCAAAACAAGTTGTCACTTCAAAAAAGGTTTTTAAAACATACTATTTTTTTTCTCCCAAATGCACATGCATCATCCTGCATTATTCCTTCACTCTTATTGTCAGGTATTCTCACCTGTCAGGCCGGTTGCGTCTTGGAGAACTTGTCCCTTTACCTGGAGGAGAGAGACTTCATCATGCCGCTGGATCTGGGAGCAAAAGGTAGCTGCCAGATTGGGGGTAACGTGGCAACTAATGCAGGTGGGCTCCGGCTGCTGCGATACGGCTCCTTACATGGGACTGTGCTGGGCCTGGAAGTGGTGAGTGGAGTAAATAAAACATGGACTCTGATGCCCATTAACAAATATTGTGTTACAACTATGGAAGATAAAGGGTTAATATTCATGTTTGTGTGTGTAGGTGCTGGCAGATGGACGGGTGCTGGACTGCTTGGCCACCCTGAGAAAAGATAATACAGGATATGACCTCAAACAGCTCTTCATCGGGTCAGAGGGAACGTTAGGCGTCATCACTGCGGTGTCCATCCTTTGTCCACGGAAACCCAAATCTGTTAATGTGGTTTTCCTGGGTACGATTTTATGTTTTCTTTTTCCCACATCTGTGAATGTAAATAAATAAATGATCCAGATCTAGATGAGACGAGCAGCTAAACTCTACAGTCCTTCAGTCATATGTGTGTTGGCTTGTAGGTTGCGAGACCTTCGAGCAGCTGCTGAAGACATTTCAGCTCTGCAGAGGCATGCTGGGAGAAATTCTGTCAGCCTTTGAGTTCCTGGACAGCGAATGTATGAGGCTGTTGAACACGCACCTCAAACTACCGAATCCCATCTCTGGTAAATAAACACATGCACACGTGTAATTACTGTATGAAACAACTAAACACACATGGACCAACCTGTTCCCTATATTCTACAGATTGCCCGTTCTACATCGTCATAGAAACATCTGGATCTGACCCGGAGCACGACTCGCAGAAACTTCACAACTTTCTAGAGGAGGCGATGACATCAACATTGGTTACTGATGGAACGGTAGCAACCGAGGAGTCCAAAATAAAGGTAAGTGGATGTTGTTGTTCCTTAACTTTTAAAGGATAAATCTGGTGATATTCTTGGATTTTCTTACGCTCAAAAATCGCATGTCACATGACAGGAACCCACAATATTTTATTTTTAATTGTGTGTGTAGCCAGAGCCTGTTATAGTTTGTGCCGCAGAGCTCCGTTGTTTTCCATGAAACTATTTAAAACAGACTCGTGAGCCACACTGATGCACTGGGTGACTTGTGTCTTCATTATAATGATTTCAAGACACTGTGGGCTATTTTGAGTCCATCCCACATACACCATCCAGCTGCTGTAAATACTGTCTGGAGCAGCAGAGAACCGCAGATGAAAATCATCCCCAACAACTGCAGGAGCTGCACAATCTCGTTTAGGTAGCATTTGCTTAAAAAAAAAAAAAAAAAAACAGGAAAGTTTAGTTGGCTTTGGAAATTATTTAGCCTTTTTTTTTAAATGTATTTACTTGTATTTACAACCATTTTTTAAAGATTTCCTTCTCCAGTAAGATCAAACATCCTTCAGGCTTCCCACCACACACAGGGAAGAGACATTGGAAAGTTTTGAGAGATGCTAACAGTGCTGCTTTTTGACCATAACAAAAAGAATATCATACCAGTCATATTCTTTTTAGGTATTCAGTCTCGTATGGTTTCTTAAATATTTGTAACTCTTGTGTAGGAGGGGTTTTTCCTGCATAAAGGAGTTTTTGGCGCCACCCAAAAAGGTTTCCACCAGAACCAAGGACACAGTGCCAGAATGATAAGAACTGAAAATTCAGCTTTTTTTAAATTCTACTTTTGTTAATTGCAGTTTAATTTACTCAAGCATATTAGACATTTTAGTTTCTATCATGGTCAGAAATAACAGGTACATGCATAGATTTCTGCAGAACAAGGTAACACAGACTCATTGCCTTTGCTCGAGGTGAAATGATCATCTTCCTTCTGAGCAAGGTAAAGCCCCAGTAGATACGTAGGCACAAACGATGATGCCGTCAACCTTTCCATTCCCACCTTTCCAGGCTCTGTGGTCGATGCGTGAACGTGTCACGGAGGCGCTGACTCATGATGGCTTCACCTACAAGTATGACATCTCCCTTCCGGTGGAGCGGATCTACCAGCTCGTGACGGACATGAGGCAGCACCTGGGGGACCGGGCCAAGAGCGTGGTGGGATACGGACACGTGGGTAAGACTGATTATAACAAAAGCTATGAAGAAAGTGTATCAGGAGATTTGATGTCATGGTACCTTTCAGCATCTTTCCATCTTCATCCGACCTCCGTCCCATCCCTCTCTGCCCTGCAGGTGACGGTAACCTCCACCTGAACATCACTTCTCCTGCTAAAGATCCTGCTCTTCTGGCTGCCATTGAGCCTTTTGTCTATGAATGGACAGCCGGCTGCCAGGGCAGCATCAGCGCAGAGCATGGACTGGGTCTGAAGAAGAGAAACTACATCTACTACAGTAAACCGAGCCAAGCTGTGGCCCTGATGGGTAACATCAAGGCCATGCTGGACCCCAAAGGCATCCTCAACCCATACAAGACTTTACCAGATAATCTGAAATGACTGAGGTAATGTATGTAGAGCTCCACTTCAGCTGAAACCTTATTGGCACATGGTTTGCGTGGCAGCTGATGCCCTTTCCTGGCACACCCTTTTTCACACATTTGCTACAGAGCTGCCGGCTTTGCACAAGACATGGAATTTGCCAAGCAAGCTGCAAACACCATGTGATGTCTGTTGTGTTTCCAAACCTTCAAGTAGTTTCATTTTTATTGTGCACAAAGCATTACTTTTAGGAGCTGATGAACTGAAGTTATGGTTTGAATATTGTTTGATCTACCTCTGCTAATTGTACTGACAAAGTATCCTTAGTCTGATGCAGTCCTTGTCCTATTTAATATTCAACAAGTTTCAGATTTTGCATTACGGATGCTTTGTAAAGCTCAAAACAGATTTTTCAGTGTTGAAGCAAAGTGAGCAATCATGACTGTCTTCTCTTTAGTGTGTCTACTAGTTGCCACTAGAGGGCAGACAGGGAATGACAGTGGGAGTAAAGAAATGTTTGGATGAACAGTGAAAGTTTTTGTGCATTTCTATGTATTAAAATAAATACTGAAGGCCACAACTTGTGACGAGTGGCCAGCTCTGTTTCTGTCACCATCCAGGCGATCTGCATTTAAATGGTTTGATTGGGAAACATTGTTTACTGCCAGCAAATTAAAGCATTTTAATTTGTAGACTAAAATCACATGCTGGCTAATCATTAGGCAAGAGTGCAGTAAATGTTTTATTACATATAAAAAAGACAAAGCAACATTTTTTTTTTCCCAAAACAAAGCCAGCATCTGTGAACAAATTCTTTTGTACACCTAGGCAACGTTTAAACCTAATCTTCAATGAAACAGATGAAGTTGAAGATGGAGTGGTTTGTTTTTTTCTCCATTATTCACACAACTTGTACAGTGTGGCATGACTGAAGACGACAGGAATAAATGGAGGCCCAGCTCGCTACAGAAAGAATTTACCTCCAGCATCTTAAAAAAAAAAAAAAACATCAGCTTTACCACAGACGAGTCCTTCTTGATTCCTCTCTACTGGCTCAGAAGAGTTTTTCCAAATCGGCCACAGTGAATATGTAAAGTACGCCGAGCGGAGAGGATCAGTTCACTTCATGTTCTTATTTTGAGATACAGACTAATTCCTTTCGGCAGATACTTTCTACACAAACGCGTCTGTAGTGTTTTATCCTGTTTTTTTTTCCCTCCATACAACAAACAAACAAACAAACTTAGTGGGAACAACTGTCCTACTCTTTTTCCACTATTTCTCAACAAATCATTTCCTATTCGATCCCATAATGACAACAAGGGTACAGAAAGTCCAGTAGAGTAAATGCCTATATATGTATACAGTCAGTTTCACGCACCATTGTACATCAGTCTTACATATCCTCAGTAGTGTGGTAACAGTGGAGATTCAATACATAAATATCATACTATTTTTAAAAAGATTTAAAAACAATTTTTGATTCTATTGGCTCTTCTCCTTTTGTTAGTGAACATATTGTGTTTTGTGGCGATAGTTGGCATGTTATAATAAAGCTAAATGAGTGAAATATTTTTGATTGTCTCTGAGCAGAATGCCACAACCGCATGCCAAACAAAAAAAAAAAAGAAACGCTGGCTGGAGACCACAAATTCAATTGCAAGAGACACTCAGTATGTAGTGTTTGGTGTGTGTGTGTGTGTAGGAAGGCCAAACCCAGAGCAGTCTTAAAGGGGCGTTAAAGCTTTGGGGATGGGGATACTACAATATGCCGTCCGTTCACACTCAGTAACAGTCCACAGTTCAGGTCAGTGGGAACACGCTGGCAAATGGTTTGTGTTCCGTCATAGCAAAGGCTGGCTTATTCAGACATGTCCAAACGTCTGTGTGGGCTTCAAGTCAAACAGAGGGATGTCAGTCGAAGGCAACCACAGAGAAAGGAAGAGAAAGTGAGAGAGCGAGAGAAGGATGAGGCTGGATGACACTTGAACGACTCTTTCCTCGAGTCCTCTGTCCGTCCCCCTACTTGCCCTCTCTCTTGTTAGAACAAACACCGGGCTCTTGTTAAGCCGATCCCTGACATCAGGCAGCTGCCTCTGGAGCTTTTCACCCTCTCACGACTCCTTGCCCTTCTCCAGAGAGCTGTGAATTTTGTCCAAGGTCTTCTTGATGCGCAGCGCCGTTAGCCTGGCAGAGGGGTTCTGGTACCAACACTCCTTCATCAGCTTCACCAGTGCAGAGAGAGTCTGAGGAAGGAAGAAACAGAACATAAAAGAAGAGTCATGCAGCGATGCACCCACTGTGAGAGGAAACTCCACAATCAATGAGAGCCTTCAGATGTAGAAGGCCATTCTGGGTGCTGGTGGTGTGCTGCTGTCTCACCAACACTGGTGTCAATCTCTCACCATGTTTATTTTACCTCATCTAACCTCCTGTCAGGCTCATACAAGTACACAAGAGGTGTCTCCAGTTTGTATCCCCATCATGTAAATATTTAAAGCAGGACTTGCCTTTTATTTAAATGTTCTAACTGTTCTCTGAAACGTCTTGTTTGACTAGTTTCCATATAAATCTAGTGCAAATTCTAACCAAATTTCAACAAAATTAGCACACAAAAAAGTTCTATTAATACACGTTTCCATCTACCACAGTTATGTGAACATTAGGAAGTGGTTGAAGTTGGAGGCACGACATTTTCAATCAGACAACAATCAACAATATGATGCAAGTATGATTGCAGTTCAAAAAGTCTCTTTCCAGTGCACTTTACGTCTTTTCCATCTCAGCCAAGCATAAAAATGATTTGATTATTTTTAGTGTTTCCATCAGAATGTTTTTTAATGTGCAAACTGAAAACGTTACTAAAAAAACTGGTCAATGGACGTCCACCTGTTGGCATTTTAAAAAACACACTCTTGTGATGATCAAATCAAGACATATAAAGTCCTGGTTGCCAACTCTTTTCACTTATGTCCTCCTGATATGAAGCATCAAAGTGAATCCTAATGGGCTCATAATGTGTCTCAGTCTGGAGCAGTTCAACTACGGTGACTTCCCCTTCTTACATCGTTTTGTTTAGATCATATTTTGATCTGATATTTGACATTTTGAAATAAACATGCTTCTGTATTGCTGTAGCACATTTTGGTTTTGCACAGTAAAGATTATTTGCGTGGATAAATGAAGTGAAAGTTTATTACTCACAGGATCAGAGAACCAACGATTAGGAATGAACGGCCTCTGCTGCTCCACACACACCACCTTCCTCATGTCCTCAAAGCTGGGGTCATTTGGCACCTGATCGTAAAACGGAGGTTTGTACTCTTCAACAATACCTGCAAAGTGAAATAGTGATGATAGAAATTAGTGAAAATGACAAGAGCAAAATAACATCCTTTATATATCTTTTATATATAAATATATATATATATATATACATATTTCTTTTCTATATACCCCCCATTCAGAAGCCCATTTTCATATTCTGTTTGCACTATTTCTTATATTTATATGTACTTTTTTTTTTCTCTCGTATATGTGTATCTCTGTTTAATGCTGCTACCAACGTGAATTTCTCCACTGTGAGATAAATAAAGGCATATCTTATCTTATCTTATCCTAACCACAGGACTTGACACCACAATGCATCAGTCAAGCTGATCGTTTCCCAAACAGCAGCAACAATGCTTTCATACCTCAGACAGGTATATCTGTGATATGACGTCACCATGTCACACTTGTGTTAGGTCAACAGCAATGCGCTACATGCAGGACACTCACCATTGCTGTATGTGCGTCTCGCTATCTCCCACAGCACCAGTCCAAAGGCCCATATGTCCACTCTCTTGTAGGCATCGAAGCAGTCTGTCTGAATGGTTTCGTCCAGCACTTCAGGTGCCATGTAGCGTTTGGTGCCAACCTTCGGATTGTTGCCCACATCTAGCAGGTTGTCTGCCTGGGAGTGGGTCACAGCCAGACCTGTAACATGCAGTCAGGCACAGTATTATAGCAGGACTTCAAAAAGATCCGTCCTAAAATAGAAATGGTGCCGCATACACGCGATTATGTGCCAGGTAAGAGGTTTGAAATGGACAGAAATGCGATGTAGTGGATCAATATGAGAGGTGAAAAGCACTGCAATCCCACATAAATAATGCAACTTTTAAAGCATCAAATTGACCTTGAGTACATTTGCACAGTGCATTTTTGTGATTCATGCTGTGCGCTTTTTTTTCCATCATTCATGATTTTGTTTGGGGAAAAATGTATTCATGACTAAACAAGACACTAAATATTACTAAAACTTTCAGACAAGACAAATGTAGATATCCTGTCCTTGATTTCATTACGGCATGTGAAGGTTTACGAGGTGTTAATGTTTAATTAACTGATGTTTGTGCAAGTCCTCTGAACAGGTAGCACTTGTGTTTAATATGGCTAAAGGTTGGCTGAAGCTCTGTTTTAAATAACTGAATGTCTAAAACCCAAGAACAAGCAGATAAATAGTTATAGGAGTCAAACTACTGGAAAAATGACTGACCAAGGTCTGCAATGCAGCAGCGCAGCTCCTTGGTCACCAGGATATTTTTGCTCTTCAGGTCTCGGTGTGCGATGGCCGGTTTCCCCTCTGTGCCAAAGATCTCTGCGTGCAGGTGCACAAGGCCACAGGCTATCGACGCCGCCATCGCCAAGCCCTCTGACGTCTCCACTGCTACTCGCTGCAAGTAGTCGTACAGCGAACCGTTTTCATGGTAGTGGGTGATGAGCCACAGCTGAGTGCTGGAGTTTCGAGAAGTCATGTCAGACGCCATGAACCCTGAGAGGAGAGTCAGGGGAGGCAGCAGAGAGAAAAGAACAGGTAGAAACAAAATGTAAGAGATCATCCAACTGTATAGAATTCATTCAGAGTTTAGTTAAGTTCTGTTTTGCTGAATAGCTTCCTAACATCTTGCAGTGGTGTTGCTTTTGTACTGTGTCTACTCT
Source organism: Stegastes partitus (assembly GCF_000690725.1). Lineage (NCBI taxonomy): Eukaryota > Metazoa > Chordata > Actinopteri > Pomacentridae > Stegastes > Stegastes partitus. Next base: position 216,811 of record NW_007578497.1, read on the forward strand.
CTGTGTGTCGATTCCTTTTAAACATCAATGTAGGAAGCATTAAAGCACATTGAAGGAAGTTAAACGAATGGATTACTGGAAAACACACCTGTCTGATGTAGTTAATATGTTACAGTTGTGTCATTACAGTTTTGTAATTTTATTCTGGGGGGTCTGCTTGAATATGTTCACATGCTTCAACATTCAAAAATGTTGTCAAGCCAGCTGTTAGACATACGAGGAAAATGAGGAGTTTCAGGCATGTAAGAAGCAGATTTTCTGTGAGACAGAAAAACTCCCTTCAGGCATGTGCTGTTGGCTTTGTAAGTCTGCAGACCTTTGGCTGGAGAATACATTTATGGAAGGAGAAAATCCTTCAAAAGCAGAATTTCAGACTCTTAAAGAAATTCAATGCACGTGTATTTGGTGGTCAGACAATTTAATCAAAGAAGTTGTTTTAATGTTTAGCTTCTTTCTTCTTTACACTTGCACAGACAGATCGAGCATTTAGTGCAACCGACTCACCCAGTATGTTTTCGTGTCTCAGCAGCACTGTATTGTAGATCTCCGTCTCCCTGAACCAGGACTTCTCATCTCTTGATGAGAAAATTTTCACAGCCACGTTCTCCCCCTGCCACTGGCCTCGCCACACCTCTCCATACCGTCCCTTGCCTAAAAAAATACCACAAATAAACGAGTGATAAGAAATGAAGCACGAAGTCAGAGAAGAAAATATAGATACACATATTTGGATAGGGTAATTGCTGTCTGAATATTAAAGTCTGAGAAGCACTTTTTAGGCCATTTTCAGTCCATTCTATGACTGTATTTATACAGCAGCTGGAAAAACTGTGAGTCTGATTTGTCTGACACTGATCTGATGTTTCCACATCCACAGCACAACGCTGCATTCTTCCAATTCCAAACTAGTACAAACTGTACTGTAAAGTACTGCAGTACAAAACAGGATCCCAAGACATGTGGCCTACATACTTTTATTTGAACGCTGAAATTGAAATTTGTCAGCGTTTCCATGACATTGAGTAAACTTACATCAACAACAACAGACGTGTCACAATTTTCAACGTGGTCAAGAAGACACAAGACTGGATAGAAAAGGGAACTTGTGACTTGTGGTTGAACAGTTTCTTTAGGTAAGTCAAAAAGAATCCGACCTCCTGTTATTACCTGTACATCATCTGACATCTCTGTCAGATTGGTATCTTAAAACTGGTTACAGCCAAGAGTGGATCTGCACAGTCATCCAAAAAATGTACAGTCAACTGAAACTGAGCATGAAGGACTACAGTCTGCATGTGACTTAGTGAGACAGTTCACTGCTTACTGTTGGGAAACTGGCCAATAACTAAACAGACTGTCTTCTCTCCTGGTTATAATGATAATAACTGACAACAATATGCTTTCTGTGCAATTAAGATGCTCTCTCGGCTACTTCTGGGTTAATATTTTTGTACTTTTTTCACATATCATTTGTGACATGAGTTTCCTCAGAAAGACACTCATCACATCAGTCAGTCAGAGATATGAATCTGCCCTACACATGGCCTGTGTGCTACACTTACCTACACACTCCATCAGACTAATTTGCCTGGCCACAGTTCTCTGGACGAGGAAGGGAAGACCTGAACCACTGCCTGATGTGCACGAGTGATCCAACAGGTCCTGGACACAGAGACAGATATAATTTTAGCTGTGTATGCAACAATCTGCAAAAGGAGCACAGTTATCCACGCACCACATGTAGGTGGAATGCATTGAGAGAGATTCCCCTGGGATGAAAACATTGTGCACTTTTAAAAAATGTGCTTTGGAGTCAGCATACAGCTTTTTGTTCAAGTAAAAATCTTTTCTTGTATAAACATTTAGGACATATAATGGTTCAAATAACTGCATTTTATGTCTCCTCCACAACTTGGAATCATTCCAGCAAACCTTTAATGAAAGCACCACGCTGGTAAATTGTCAAAGGGACAAATACCCCACCACTACAGATGTACACACTGTTAAGGCTGGAAGTAGAGATGGCATTCATTCTGCTGTGAATCCCTTTTCATGGTTTCAACAGGAAACTCTGTTCATTCATACCGCTAAAGTGCTGTCTCCCACATTGGAGGTGATGAGTCCGTCTATGGCTCCCTGCTCGGTGTCAAACTCCTGCAGCCTCTGCAGACGGCCGTGGTGCAGCCTCCTGCAGGCCAGCACTGACACGACAGACAGCAGAGCCAGAACCACCACAGGGCCCAGTACAAAGAGAGCTAATGTCTCCACACGATACCGAACCGGCTCATTTTCTGGGGCTGTGGGCAAAAGTGCAGAGTGAGGAAAGAGACAAATAGGTTAGTAAAACGCCTGAGCTACAGACTATTCATCTCTTTGCTGACAAGAAGCCTGTTATGAGCTGCTATCAACCTGATGGAAGCAGAGTCATCAGAGAGCTCCTGGTGGTGTTGCTGTTGCATCTGTCCTGGGCGCAGCAGAGGATGGCCTGGTGGAAGGATGGAGCTGTGGAGCACATTAGACGGATTTTCTCCGGCCCTTTCAGGCAGCCGCGTTCAAACACAACCCCGCTGCTGCCAACTTTGACAGAAGAGAAGCACTGGGTACCATGGCACTGCGTGGACTGGAGGCATTTGGGGCCGTCACATAGACACAGCAACTGTCCATCTGTGAAAGACAGTTTGTGAGCACACCATACACTCTGTGAATGTATATAAGGCTGCACGCCAACAGAAGCACGTCTGTCTCACCAACTTTCTCGCTCACACTCAAACGAGCGAGCTGACCATCTGGCACAACATAACTGTGAATTCACACTAAAAGACAGACAGTGGGCACTGTAGTCACCCTCTAGCAGTCATCCCCAGGAGGTGGACACCAACTATGACCAAATGATGTCTGCAGTAGCAACAAATGAGCATGATCACAAGATGAATTTTCCACTTTTCCTCTTTATCCATTTCAGCAAAATGAGCGTGGTTAATAATTCAAACACAGCTCACAGTCAAATGGCAATTGATTATCAGTTTTTTTTCTCCACTATTAATACGTAACACATTTGTAACAAGAAATTATGGCTCAATACAATTTTTCCAAACAGTCAAAGGCAGTGCATTGCTCAATTCTTAAACACAGGATACCATGTCTCTTAAAAAAAATAAATAAAAATCACAATGCAGCACTATTGTTATTCCTTTGCCAGTGCAACCACAGAAGACACACAAATTCAGTTCAGTTCATATTTGCAAGGATGGAAATATCAAATGTTTTATTTCTGATGGTTAATCCTAAAAAAATGCTTCAGAGCTATAGGTTGTACCTGTTGATAATAACAGGTCAGGGTTTTGTCTGGCTCAGAAAGGGCCTTTGATGGAGGACAACAAACAAATCTGGATCTGTGTTAATTTATTTGACAAAAAGTCTTGGATTAAAAGAAAAAAAAGTCTATTATGTTCAAGAAACTCAGAGGAAGAACCTTAGTTAGAAAATGTAGTTGTTATTTGTCATCCTAATTCTGATCAATTTGATGGTGGTGATTGGTGTTTGCTACAACCGATGTGGAGGTTTCTTCTGTAAAAGAAAAAAAACTTGGCCTATGTACTGTATTTATCTTGTTACCTAACCCAGGTTTTACAACTCAGCAAGCCTGTTATTTACAGCAGGCCGTGGATGTGCTGGAGTCAGTCTGAGAGTTGGAGGGAAAAAGTAAGCAGAAACCAATTTAGTTATAATTGTGTAAACACCATTTTGTTTCCTGCTCTAATTACTTGTTTCCATTGGCTGACTGTTGATGTGGTACAGCGAGGAGCTGCACAAATGCCATTGATTAGTTTAGTAGTTGTTGTTTTCATGCCAAAATATGAAACATTTGGGAGTTCCAGCTTCTCAGATGTGACAGGCTGCTACTGTGACGGGCTTACATGATGGTAAATTGAATATTTTTGTGCTTTGGGCAATAAAAATACATTTAAAACACTCCACCATACATTGTACATACAAGTTATTCTTTGTTTTCTGATATTTTAAAGACTAATTCATTAGTTGATTAACAAAATAATTTCCAAATCTGAGTTAGTTGCAGCCCCACATTGTTTACATGTGGGGTAAGCTTAATTAATTTCTATCAGATGTTTTGCTTGAACTTCAGACTAGGTCGCTTCTGAAGATCAAACTGTTTATCATCATCTAAATAACAAATGTTTCGTCATCTGCATGCACTTCAAACTTCTCCTCAGCTTCAACTCTTTGCTCCAGGTCCTGGCATGGTGTTGTTTCCTACTATATGTAGTACTGTCCCGCTAACAAGTGAAGTGTTGTCAGGAAAATACAGTATGTTGAGTTGAGCCATTGTGCTAGAGTACACAGCAAGAACAGACAACAGGTTAAGATGCATCACACTGCACAACAACAAATAGAGACACAACTGAGTGGAGTACCTGAGCCCTCAGCTGATGTCCGCAGAGCCTGCAGCAAGAGCAGCAGAAGGACGTGGACACTGCAAAGACCCATGTTTCAGTGCACTGGCAGAGGGAGGGGAGGAAGGGAGAGGAGCCAGAGAGAGTTCAGATGAGTACACTCTTGCAAAGTGGATAATTTGATCCTGCCAAGGCTTCAGACAGAAATGGAATAACAAATTATAACGGCTAAATGAGTTTTCTATTTGTCTTTGAAAGGCTCACCTAAATTATTATCATGGATTCAACTGCAGTCGTTTCACCTCCAAATGTGTGTAATGTCTTTATCATAACATATTAAATTCATGTAGGTAGTTTTTAAGTTGTTACTTATTGCTTTAAAGACGGTATTTAATCTACTGTACATGTTCCTCTGCAGGCTAACAATGAAAACAAATAATACAGTTCTCGATGGGAAGCTAGCACCTGAAATTTCAATGTCACAGCCTCTGCTATTGAGGTAAAGTCTGCGAACAAGCCGAGCTACCACCGACTCCTTCGAGGTAAATCTCACAGACTGGAGGCCTGCATGTTTGCTGTAGCTAACAGGCCATTAACAAGCGGGTTTATTGGCCGTTCACAGCCGCCTCGGAGGCGCCAGTCAGACAGGCGGCTGCCCGATGCCGCTGCCACCGCTGTTAGCGCTACGAGCTAAGCTAGCCGGACAGCACAAAGCGCAGCCGGGCGAGGACTGGCGAAAGTCAGCGATGAAATACACCCACCTACCTGGCACACTCGAGGCACGGCTTCTAACTCATTCTGCGAAGTTTGTGTATCCGTATGTGGGGTTTAAACACGTGTATCTGCGTGGTTTGCGGTGTTAGAAGCGCCGAGAGCAGGACCACAGCCCAGCCCACCCACTGGCTGTTTTCCCTTCCAGCCACGCATGACGTCACCAAAACATTAGCACCGCGGTGCATTGTGGGGCGGAGGAGTCCTCCAACAGGTTGTAAACTCACCAGAGCACCAGTGGCATGAATGTGAACATCCAGAGAGGAATAACATCGCTCATGTTTATATGACAGTTTAGTAAAAGCAAAACATTAGTGGTTTCCTCAGCGGTTACTCAACTTCATGTTTTCCCCAAAGTCTTTCCTCTCTGCTACAGTGAATTACTGCAGGACCATGTAAGCAAAGCCTCTAATAATAAGCAGTGGGAATATATTTAAGATGTAAGTATTTACGCACAGTGTTGAGGCACTTGTTCCTTGCCTGAGTATCTTAATCTTATGCCACTTTATACTTCAATAGCTGCATGTAGAAGGAAATATTGTCCTTTAATGTCAAAACAGTCATTTAACAGACACAATTAACTTTATATTTTTCAGATCAAACATTTTATATGTAAAATGTATGTCTGTTTTTTTAAATGATGCATTTTTACAATTTAATCCACTTTAACCAACAAAAAAAAACCTTCCATAATATAACAGTACATGTAATGACAGTCTGTCATGATGAAAAATGTATTGTAAGTGTGTATATTTACGGTGACTGTATTTTATTTATTTTTTTTTATAAAGAGAGAGAGAAAGAGAGAGAAATTATATGTATATTTACTGGTGTATCTATAGTTTAAAACAAGACATTTTCCTGTTATTTAATGGCACAGCTTTCATTTAAAAAATGGACATTTGCTGTTATTTCATCATGTATGTACAGTGAAAATGCAAGATCCTTTCTGCTATTTAATGGTATATCTATGGTATAAAAACTGCAAATGTTAGGTAAAATCCTAAAGTAACAGAAAAAGTACTGGAAGCTCATTACCCAGACTTTGTTCTGTAATTAAAAAACAATAATTCTCTGTTAATTTAAGGTACATTTGCGTAATGTTTTTAAAGACCAATTTTTTCAATACTATACATACAGCATGGGCGACACGGTGGCGCAGTTGGTAGCAGTGTTGCCTCGCAGCAAGAAGGTCGCCGGTTCATGTCCTTCACATGTTCTCCTCGTGCAGTGTGGGTTCTCTCCAGGTTCTCCCAAGCAGCTGCTGGGTATTTGTTACTCCTGTTGCACTTTTAGTCACTGAAGGCTAATGTTTCATGTAAAGTCCTGCACCTCTATGGAAACAGAAATGGTGAGACCACAAAAATGACCTTTTGTGCATTATCACGAAGGTTAAATACCATAAATCACAATGTAAGTTGCATTTCTACTTTACAACAATTGAAACAAAATGAAATCACGTGTACAGCATTTTACAAAACACCTACAGTTGTTACACATATTAGGGGAAAAATGGCTGCTTTTACATGCTATAGGAATTTCACTTTTTACATTTTAGTGCAAGGTGGCTCGGTGGTTAGTACTGTTGCCTCGCAGCAACAAGGTCGCCGGTTCACATCCCAGTGGGGGCACCGGGAGCTTTCTGCATGGAGTTTGCATATTCTCCCTCTGCAGTGTGGGTTCTCTCCGGGTTCTCCGGCTTCCTCCCACACAGTCCAAAAACATGTTGAGGTTAATTGGTGATTCTAAATTGTCCGTAGGTGTGAATGTGAGTGTGCTTGGTTGTCTGTCTCTAAGTGTAGCCCTGTGATAGACTGGTGACCTGTCCAGGGTGTCCCCTGCCTTCACTCTAAGTCAGCTGGGTTAGGCAGCAGTCCAGTTCTGCCTCCAAAGCCCGCCATTTACGTCAGCGCCGGGACCACCGTTAGCACCCTTCGTCAGATGGTGTGTCATGCTGCTGCATGTCTGAAAAGATATGCAGTGAAGCTGAGCGGCCGACAGCCAAACAGTGATGACTCAGACGAAAGTGCTGAAAGCATCAAATCCAGCATTTGTGTTGCTGCAGTGACCGGTTCTGTGAGGAACATTCTGGACAAATGGTCCCCAAAGTCAGCACCCATCTCGGAAGAGGCTCCTACTGTTCCCCCACCGATCAGCCACACTCCGGAGTCTGAACGTGTTGCAGCTGATATTGTGAGGATGATAGTCAGCAACCTGCATATATGAGAGTCTGGAAGTGGAACTGCATCCCCAGAAAAATCCCCAGAAAAATCCCCCAGACCTCATTTTAAAATGGACCTGATCATAAATAAGGTCAGGAACTTTTTCGCCTCACATGCTGCATCTTCAGAAAATGCGGCCGGAGCCAAAGAGGTTCGCCAACGCAGTCACTTTTCCAAGGCTGCCAAAATGCAGTTTGAGAAAATGGTTTCAGACCTGAAAAGCACCCTTAAGAGGAAAGATGCGGAGTTCCTTGTGGATGTGGAGGAGCAGGAGTCTCAGGAATCAGACGACAAATGCCATTTACCTGGAAGCGTTCCGGGCAGTCCCAGGTCGGTCCAGCTCAGACACTCACCGAGCTACCTGGTCGTCTTACCAAGAGGTTCCAGAAAAGACTCATTAGAGTTTGACAGCATCAAGCCCGGTCTTGACAACTTGTATGACATGTTAAGCCAGTCAGATAAAGCTGGAAAACATGTCACACAAACACAGGCAAGCATCAGGGAAGCAGTCAGGCAGTACGCAAGGGAACTGAATGAAAAAATGTGCTGTCATCTGATGGATGGTTCTGCATATTACGTTCCCGTCACTGAGCCGGGAAAATCTCTGTCCGAACAAGTCCTCTCCAAGACCAAGCGGCACAGGGACAGCAACCATTCCCATGAAGTCTGGTACGTCATGACGGGGGACGCGGTGGAAAAGTACCTGCAAAACCTGTTGTTTTGCGCCCAGGAGCCATCAGCATCGCTTGAAATGGCTCACAGTGAGGAAGTGGCCGCAGCCTGAGAGGACATCGAAAACGTCTTCATCAACACAACAACTCGGCCTGAAGAAAGCATCACGGAGCAAGAGATTCCTGCAGCACCTGCTAGTCCCAGTCCTGTTCCAGGCTCCTCTAAACCTGATGTAGAATCCATCTGCAGTGATGATGAGGGCTGTGAAAAGCACTGTAGACCGGTTGTAGCCGTCACATGGTCACAATCTCTTGACAGTTTGGTTTCAGTCCATGAACAGTCTGAGCCCAATCAGAGCTCGTCTTCATCACAACCAGGGACGACAGACGTCATCGCTGCTCCTCAACCTGAGGCTGAAACCCCAAGAACAGAAGAACGCCATCAGCATTCTGCTTCAGCAGGGGTTCAAGAAATTCTTAGATAAAGCCACAGCACAGAGCACCATAGAGGACTGCCAGGCCGTCCTAAACCGTCTGTTGGAGCTGAAGCTGGATGACATCCACGTCCCAGCTGACAGAATATTCAAGAAGATGGACAAATTAGCCAAAGCTGTAGAGAAAGACCTTCGCAAGGCGTTTGGCCCAGACCTGGTGACCTGCTCTTTGTGAGAAGATTCGGCTTTTGATGACACTGTTGTGAAGATCCTTAAAACGCATCTCCACGCCGTCACGCAACCAAAAAAGAAGTGTGCTGTCGCCAGGTTCTTCTCAGCAGTGGGAAGAGCCCTCACAAAACCCTTCAAACGCTGCGTCTCATCCACCACCTCCACCGTTTCTTAGCAGGTTAAGAAGCCTCCTGCCTCCAGATCAGCTGACTTCTCGTAGGTCACTTGACATGGAGGCAGCAAAAGTTCAACATAGAAAACGGGGTTCCTTCAAATTGAAGGACTAATTAGATTAACAGATTTTCTCACGGCACACATGTAACAGCAGGTGATGATTCACCGAAAGTCAACATGTGCCCTGTGAGAAAACTTGGCTTACAAACAAGCAAGTCCAATGTGAAAGTACAGTTCAAACAATTTAAAGAGAATATCCAAATTTAAACTACTATTGGAGTATAAAACAACAAAACAACTCAAGTTGAAACTACAATTAGAGACTGAAATAATAAAGAAAAAAAAAGCTTAAGTTGAAAATAAATTGGAGACCAAATTAAAAGAAAAAAAAAGAAAAGTAAAAAATACAATTGGAGGCCAAATAAAAAAATCCCCCCTGATGAATCGCCACCTTATCGCGGTGGAGGAGTTTGAGTGTCCCTGTGATCCTGGGAGCCATGCTGTCTGGGGCATTAGCCTCTGGTAGGGTCTCCCGAGGCAAATTGGTTCTGGAGGAGGGACCAGACAAAGAGCGATTCAGAGACCATGATGACATCAAAAAGAAGAAAAGCCGCCACCTCCAAAATCAAAAAAATGTGTGAAAAAACAAACAAACAAACAACAAAATAAAATTCTGTCAGTTTGGTTTAAACCGCCTTCTTGTCACGTGTTGGAAGTTTGAACCATAATTGCACTTCACTACAGAATGTGTTTGCTCTGATGTCTGAATGACATGAACAGACTTTTCTGTCAGTGAACGTTGTTCTGTGTTCTGCAGGATGGAGGTTCTTCAGTGAATCACATCTGAACCAAATGCAGCGACACTTCTCCTGAAGAGTCACAGCGTCTGCTGTGAGAAAACTCTCAACATCAGTGAAGCAAAAAAACCCCCCCAAAAACTATGAAATGGAATAAAGACTGAATCCACATTTATATTTCATTCAGATTTTACTTGTGCTTTCCTCTTCTGTCAGGTTTGACTAAACTCAAGTTGAATTAATTGTGTTTAAAGGTTTGATTTTTATAAGTTACACACATGTGAAACATTAGCATTATTTTCCACTTTAACTGAGTAAAAGTTTTAACCAGAAACAGTCCTGATCATAGCTACCAAATATTCATACCAAATTATAATAAAGTTCTATCCATCCATCCGTCTATCTATCTATCTATCTATCTATCTATCTATCTATCTATCTATCTATCTATCTATCTATCTATCTATTCATGAATGTTCAGCCTTTGAGTCCTTTAAATTACATGATGCTTCTGTTATTTTTATGAAAGATATCTTATTTTCAACATACTAAATGTTTTGTTCTTCTTTCATTATAACAGTGTGGGATTTGTCAGTGATTAGCAGGAACATTAATTCCAATACATGATTATTTGTGCAAAATGTTTGCATCAGAAACGGCAAAAATATCATAAACCAATGTTTTTCCACTTTCAGAGAACTTATTGTTTCATCCAACATTAGTCCTGATTGTAAAAAGCAAATATTCATCCATTTTCAGGATTTAAACTCTTTACATACCAGTTTGTTCACATGATGCCTTTGAAACAACACCGTAAGATTCTTTGGTGTAATTTTACTGTACATTACTGGCTACTAATTGCAGTCCTTTCACAGTAATTTTACAGTAACTTACTGCAAATATTTTACCGTACATGTCACAACAAATTACAATAAAACTACAACTGTATACTGTAATTTCACAGTTGCTCTGATTTTGAAGTTACTGTGATGTGGTGGCATTTACCTGTGAAACTACAGAACTCTGCTGTAGTTCATATTACTGTAAAAGTAATGCGGTTTAGTGGCCAGTAATTTACAGTGACATTACAATCTAAATTAAAGCCGCAAGCGGCGATGGACGGGTCCTCGCCCGACGCTTGTCGGCCTTCGCGCACGGCGGGGTGTGGCGCAAACCTGCTCTGGGCGGGACTCTGATCCGGCCTGTCGAGTTTTGACCAGATCGGAGCACATCAGGCGTATTTACGATCCAGTTCCTGTTTAGTGGCAAGCCATGGCGGCGTGCGTGTTGACCGTGGTGGAAACGCGCTCTGGCTGAGACTCGGAGCACGTGCGTAAAGTTTCCGACAGATCAGCTGGTCCACACGGAATCCAGGTTTATACAGAATGATCCATCCATCCATTTTCTATACACCGCTTAATCCTCACAAGGGTCATGGGGGGCTGGTGTCTATCCCAGCTGACTCAGGGTGAAGGCAGGGGACACCCTGGACAGGTCACCAGTCTATCACAGGGCTACACTTAGAGACAGACAACCAAGCACA
>NW_007578497.1:228297-228801 GCF_000690725.1 Stegastes partitus
TTTTAATTTCTAATCTGTTTTATCTAAATACATGGTTTGACCCACTGTCAAACTGACCTTTTTTTTTTGGGTTATTGATTGTGATATATGATTTGTGCTTTTCATTTACCATGCCTTCTGCTATTAGGAGACTGTAACCTGCCTCAATAACTACTGTCAAATTATAAACTTCTATGTGTAACTTTACATAAAAGTCCTATATATTGCACCGGTTTTTAATGTAAAAGAAATATTTCCAGTGAAAATGAAAGTGTTTCACTTTGTAAGAATGTAAACAAATACTCTTTTTCAACCTTTATAACAATAAGGTTTTTGAAAAATCATCCTTTCCCAGTTGCTAAAAATTCACAGTTTTTTCTTTCAAATGTTTTAAAAGAATGAATTAGCATTTAAAAAAAAATACAGACTTTTAATGTGGACATTATATTCAGTTTTGGCCTGTTTATTGATTCAATTAAAAAAGAAAATTGTGATTTTACTTGTCATGATCTGTAATTTAGCAAC
>NW_007578497.1:230605-231695 GCF_000690725.1 Stegastes partitus
TGGGACTCTGTAGAAATATTGTAGGGGGCGCAGTTGAGCTGTGTTGCATTTTAGACCTTGGTCCAGCAGATTTTTTTGTTCGTGCCAACCAGCTCTATATGCCTATGTAATTGCGTAGCTCTAGAGCAAACATGCTTCCGACAGGACTCCATTGAAATTTTCAAGATGGCGCTATGGAGCAATTTCTGTAGTGAGGTGTGAATTTTTCTTCCAAATTCTAACATTTTTTGCCGGGTCTGATGTGTGTGGTGATTTTGGTGAGTTTTCGAGTATGTTTAGGGCTTCAAAAACGTGTTTCTTTGTCACAAATAATAATAATAAGAATCCGAGCAGTTCCAATAGGGTCTTCGCACCCTTTTGGGTGCTCGGACCCGAATAATAATACTGTAACATATTGTAAATTTGACGTGGTAACCGTGATTTTTCTGTTTTTTACTTTTAAAAACATGCTTTGGGTCTGCTCAATAAAAATGAGAACAAACACAACAGCCATTTTAACCTTTTAGTCCTTTTAAACTTTACTGAACGGTTCAAAACATGAGCACGAAAAAACTAAAATAAGTACCTTGGAGGTGTCCTCAATCTTAAAAACACTGAAAAACATTAGAACTCTGATTTTTGCACATTGACAGCCACTCAAAGTCCACAAGTGTCCGTAGCAGAGTGCTCACGCCCGGGCTCAGAGCGCGGCGCTGCTGCCACTTCCAGCCCGTCTGGGGGTTGCCGCCCAAGAAGCACCTGTAAACAACAGGCCAAGAAAACAACTTTTGGTTGTACACAGATTTATAAATTGCATAATTTATCCAAGGCACATGCAGTGGTTCCTCTTTCCCTTCAGGTAAACCAACACCAAGGCAAGAAATCAGTGTGATACAAGCAAGCAGATGAAGTAGAAACAGATCATGGAGGCACCGAAAAACACTAAAAAAGTCTGAATCAACAAGGGTGAAAGGTAACTCATGACATTTACGTATGTTATGTTATGTTACGTAACTGAGTGGCTTTTTAAATTTCATTTAAAGGGCAGCTACACCTCAGAGTTTCAGCTTAAGTGCCTCTGATTGGAAATTTAAAAAATGTAATAGCCAGG
>NW_007578497.1:232826-263898 GCF_000690725.1 Stegastes partitus
GTTGATTGAACCGAGCCGCTGCAGCCAACCCATTTATATCCGCTCCGGAGCACATCCTCTGCAAATACAAACTCTATGACTCACTGTATCAGCCTCAAGAGAGAAGTCATGAACTCCTGTAATTTTAGCTCTGAAAATCCTGACTTATCTTACAGTTCAGTCTGTGTGGGCGAGCGCTCACTCACTAATGACATAAATAGAGCTCCACCGAGAGCTGGAAAAAAAACACAGAAAGTCATCCTTGTTTATAGCATTCAGGAACAATTCCTGGTTAAATCTCAATGAATGTTTGTCTTCCTGTATAAGACATTTGTGTTATAACTACCAATGACAACTAAAAGAGCAAGAAACACGTTTTATTGGTCAGTTACTGATTCCATCAATATGCACATTTCTAGATTTTTTTCAAAGCCTACAAACTAAAATGCAAAATTTACTTTTGGTGTTAAAATGTCATGAAACATTATTTAATTTCTAGTTGGTTATCACAACAACAGTCGCTGTCATTTTTAGGGACAGCTGCTATTTTTTAAAGACAAATCCTTATGTAACTCTATAGAAATAGACTTATCAGAAAATGCTCACACAAAAATAAACACTATCTATGAAAAGGTTCAATTATGTAGTAGTTTAGTAAAGTACCAAACTAAAATGTGCAAAATTCTGTCTTGAATCATTTAGATGAGAAGAAAGACAGTCTGTGTTTGTCACGTTGCACCATCTCTGCTTTTATCTTCATAATTTAATATGCTTATGAGTTTGTGTCGTGTTTTGCACTAACACTGAAGCTGTACTTAGGATCCAATCATCCATTTGTTTCATGGTGCTTCAACTTGTGGCTCCTCCTGTCCATAAGACAGAATGCATGCAGGACAGTCGATAAATCTGAGACAGAAAGGCATGACATACATTGCACATTCTTCTTTCCCCTTGATTGCTTCTTTTGTATACTTTCCGTCTTGTTTTAGCTTCTTATCCTCTGTGCAGCAGACTTTTTCAGTGTTATATCTTTAATTTAACCTTTGACCAGAGAGCAGCAGTTGAAAAACAGCCTTTTGACTTCTAATGTCACATTTACTTTGATACGCACTCTAAAAAGTAATTAATAGAACCTATTCCATCCACCGTACAAGATAAAATACCTAATTACTGATTTAAATAAACTATTTAAGTCCTTTATTTTGTTGAGTTCGACTGACATAATGTTGGTAATTGCATCAGCTTCATATTGTGTGTAATTTAAACTCCAATTTCTGCATTAAAACTAGATACAACATCAGGTGACTTAATGAAATTGGCTTAATAAATGATTTTTTCTTCACCTTGAGTTCAGGTTTTGAAGTCGCTTCCTCTGTCAGTCACCTCAATCTGCCAATTAAACATACATTTGATTTTTAAAGCAAGAAAAAATCCTCCTCACCTCATGTACTTTGTTGGTCGACCATAATTTCCTTAGAAGTTGTCACAACTCAAAAAGACTGATGCTAATTGCTGCAACATTGTTATTATTATTATTATTGAGCCCAAACATTATTTTTTAGCGTGCAAAATGATGCAGACGGGATTTTCACACACCATCAACTCAAGGTTAACCTCAGTGAAGCAGTGTTTTTTATGGGGGAGAACACTGTTTATTCTCACTAGAATTCTCTCAAAACTCTATATTTCACTCGGAGTATATGCGATTTCTCCATTTGAACAGTCCCTCTGTGCTTCCTTGACCCTTCGCTCAGGCATGCTGAGGATCAGATACCCCCATCCTCTCTGCAAAGAGTGCTCTAAAAAAACTGCATGAAAACCAATATGACCCTTCATCTCCTGAGCAGCCATGTGCATCTGAAATTGCGTAACACTGCAGCTAAAAGGTGGACGAGAAGATAAATTCATTTCTCACCTGTTAACATTTCTTTAATGAATTTATTTTTTTGTTGTAAAATAATTCCGGCGTGTTTGTGTGTGTGCAAAGAGAAAGAAAAGGCAGAATTGTATTAAGTGGCTGATATGTTTTCTCTCCGCTGGTTCTCTTGGCCACGAACAATAGCCGGTGCTGTTTGTTCTTGCCTACCTGGGGCTTTAGTCTCCAGTGAGTCGGAGCAAGACCCAGCCAGTATCTGTTCTCCACCAACACAGCTCCAGCACAGAGACACATTGTTCGCAGCTTTTTTAATTAAAGACCCCTGGTCGACACTCTGTGCCAGGTGACCTGAACTGCTCCGAGCCTACATGTGTCCACAGCTATCCCCTCCGCTGGGGATAAGTCTCAGTGGATAATTGGAGGGGGAAATGCTATACTGCTATCATGAGATGAGGAAGGATTAGCTACAGACGACTTCAACTTGAGAGGCGGGGATAGAGGAATAATGTGATGTTTTCTTCTTTCTACATTCGGCCTCGTTCTCCTGCCTATTGCCCCCTTTCTGACTCAAGACCAGGTTAAGAGTGAGGGAGGGGCAGCTGAGTGACTTTTTTTTTTCCCCAGTAGATTCCACCTGCTCCTCATCTCTGCTGAATTAGTCCCGAGCAAGTTGCCAAGCAGAGCCGACATGGATTGTCCTGAGAGGAGATTGCATGTAGCTTTCCTCCTTTTTCTGCATCTTCTGCTTGTCAGCTGTGTCTCCAATCAAAAAAGTACAGGTATGTCAATTTAGCACTATAAATAGACATATATATATATACATGTTTACAGTGATGGTTAAAACAGTTTTAAAAAGTGTGTGCATCCTTTGTTTTGTGGTGTTTGAGCTGTATTTATGTGCACTTCTCCTGGAATGTTTTCTTAATCAAGATTACAGTTTTAATCTAATTTGCAATATTTTTTTCCCCACTGTTTTGCTCAGTCTCCTGGTGTGTGCTGTCTGACGCCGAGGAGCAGAAGTGCTTGGATTTGGCCGGGAATGCTACAGCCCGCAACGTAAGAGGAACGTTGCAATGCGTCCGTGGCCTGAACACCAGGGACTGTATGGATAAAATCAAGGTACATGCATGAAGAAACAGGGATGTGGATTGTCCAGATTGTATTATAAAATATGCTTATATGACTTTTTAATAATTACTCCAATTGCACAGAGTAGAATCGGTTATTGCAGATTGTACGTTTTAGAGCGAAGCACTACCTTCAGCAGTGCTTTCTCAGGATGAGTCTGTTTTACGCCATCACAGTGGAATCCACATCTTCATTTGCTTGCCGTATATTTTTCAGAATTCTCTATGACCTGTCTAATAGAAGGTCTGTCAGATGCATGTCATTTGAAATTGCTTTGGCTCTTTTGAACTGGTCCTAAAGGGACTCACATACACACACACACACACACAAAAAAAATCTTGTTTCTTGTATATTTATCTGACAACCAAGTAGCCCGTAGTCATACATAAAACTGATTATTTTTTACTCAGAATGGGACAGCAGATGCAGCCTCTATGTTTGGAGACGACATCTATGCTGCTGGTTTCTGCCATGGGCTGGAACTTGCTGCAGGAGAGTCCCACAACGGTGTCGGTAAGCCACAAGTTTGAGCTCTGCAGCAGGTGATGAAAGAAGTATAAAATAGTGACATAGCTGATGCCCAGACATGTCGCACTTGTACATAATATGTACACCATCTATTGGAATATATGTTTTTTCCTCTCATTTTCTCACCCCTGACCTCCCTCCCTGTCTATTCTCCCCCACAAACCCTCCCTCCAGATGGCATCAGCTACTACGTGGTGGCGATGGCTCGTCGATCCTCGTCAGATCTTTCGCTGCTGGAGATGCACGAACGCAGCTCCTGTCACCCGGGAATACGCACCACAGTGGGGTGGACTGTCCCCATAGGCTACTTGGTAAACACGTCCCAAATCAGCGTAGGAGAGCAGTGCAACTTCCCCAGAGGTGAGGCCGAGCGGGACGGAGGAAAGAGGGGGAGAAAGAGACGGAAGTGTGTAGGTGTGTGGTGATGTGGAGAAAGGTATGTGAGAGGTTCGCAGGGAGGAAGGAAAGAGGGAGAAGCAGTGAAGCGGAACGTAGAGGAGAAGGGATGGAGGAGGTAAGAGAAGAGGAGCGCCTTTTTTTTCTGTAAATGTGAGATGGGTGAGGTAGGATGTATCAGTGTGGGGATGTAATGACCAAGACAGGTGGACACTGAACAGATCAAGATGGGAGATGAACATTTGTTAACCAGGATTTTTTTCCCCTAAATGTTGTGCTTCTTTTATTGTGGTTTTCTGACCTGGAGTTCCCAAGAATTCAGTCTTTCCAGGCTTTTCTCTAAAATATGTTGATTTTTTTAATGTGAAATAATAATATTGTCACCTTTTAGAGGTGCTTCCATTAAAAAAAAAACTGTTTAGGAAGAAAAAAATCTGTTTTTGGCTGAGCATAACTCACATCTAGAGTCACAGCCAGTGATGAAGTTTGGTTCAAAAGGGCCACAAGCCAAAAAGTTAGCAGGCAGAAAAAAATCAGAGCATGGCGGTTAACACTACAGATACAAAACTGAAAGTCGTTCAGTCTTATAGGATGATGAGATGCCAGCTGGAAGATACCAAAGTGTATTCTGCAATGCAAACACACCCAAATCCTCTAACCTCACTTTAACACACATTTAACTGTTCCTCTGAAGAACTATGATAATTTCATTGAGGTGTGAAGGGTTCTTCCGTCTCTCCCTCCCGACACTGACTTGTTCTCTCTTTCTGCTGCCAGTGGTGGGGAACTTCTTCGGGTACAGCTGTGTGCCAGGTGTGAAGGACCCCCAGCACGATCCCAGAGGCAACAACCCCAAGAACCTGTGCGAAGCCTGCATAGGAGACGAGAATGACAGACACATCTGTGCCAACAACCACAGAGAGAGGCACTACGGAGAGGCCGGAGCACTGAGGTACAGCTCTGACAAGGGGGGACCATATAGCGCCCAGAGGGGGGGCAGCTGTTGGGACTCTTGCCTCTGTGTCCACTTTGCTTTGATTCCATCTCAGTGTTCTGTCTCCATACAGGAAGAACAGCTCTGAAAGAATACAGCAGTGATAATAATAATAATAATCGAGTGATGAATAGGTTATAATTCTGGTGAGGCAGAAGACATTATATTAACAAACACTAACTCCACTCATTCAGACAGACTAGATCAAAACGAACGCACACAAACAACTAGTCAGTGTGTTTGAGATGGGAATAGAAAGATAAAAGAGCTGCAGGGGGTGATTTAACAGTTTCTTAAAGTGCAACAATATGTGGAGGAGGGAGTTTACTTATCGTCTCCAGAGTCGCACTGCTACAATAACTCATTCCCCGCCGTGCCGAGTCTTTGTTTTATTCATGTTTTGATCTATTTATAGACAAAAAGAGACGAAATGTGCTTGATTATTCTTGTGTTTTCTGTTTCTCTTTCTTCGAGGTGCGTGGCTGAGAACCTCGGCGACGTGGCTTTCGTCAAACACACGACAGTCTTTGACAATCTGGATGGTCAGTGTTTCAAATATTGTGCATTTTAAAGCTTGTTAAATAGTGATATAATTTGCTAATTTAAGGGACTTACAAGAGGACGAGGTTTCTTGTAACTAAAAGAGAGTGCTACTCCCTGTCAGGACACAGGATGTCAGTATTTCACAATGTATTTTGGTGTTTTACAGAATGTGAGTACGATGAACAGATTAAACTGAAATTATACAGTTAATGATCATACGTGTGGTTGTGAGACAGAGAGAACATGAGGAATATGAACAAAGGTGAACATAAGACTGACAACAGGTAAAGCTGACACATATCACACAGGCAGGATGGACAAACAGAGGTACAGACATTTTTTTGTCCAGCACCGAAGTGTCCTAATTCTCTGTTTGCTGCATCTGCTCCTCCGCTCTGGGCTACATCCAAAATTAATGGTGATCATTATCGCCGTCACGCTACACAGGCTCAGCTGGTACAGCTGAGAAGGAGCCGTTTGACGCTGGCTACAAACACTGTAGCTGTTTAACGAAGCATGCTTTATCATATGGTTCTGAAATGTCCGGAGTCAGGCCAATTAAGAGGGGTCAAGAAAACACAGAAGGTCCGTGCTGCTGTCAAGGGAGAACGTTGCTTCAAGGTTGTCTGCATTTTTCCCACATTACTGTTTGTTTTGTTAAATAGGGGTATGTTTCCTTTTTTTTCTTTTTTTTAAGGGCTTGTGTGGTCAAATCTGTCTAAATGAAGGTGGAAACTATTCAGCATATAAAATCAACATTCTGGTGTTTGAGAAGTTTGATAAATGTGCACCACAAACACATGAATACGTGCACAAAACAAGACAATTTCAGTTCTTAGTTGATGGTATGGAAAATAAATACCCCTCATATATAAGCAATCCTGTGAACATTCAGCCAGATACAAGGCTGATAATGCATCTTTCTAGACGAGGACTTTTGAACTGGTTCAAAGAAACACAGCTGGTTAGCTTAGCTTAGCATGAAGACTGGAAGCTTGTGTGGAACTACATCTTGGCAGGATGCAGGGACTTCCTCGAGGGACCATCGGGAAGCTGCCAGGCTTCCGAGCTCCGGGATCTCACTGCAGCTGGCCAAGAAGTAGTCCCTCTAAATCCATGCTAAAAAACCACAAATAGTCATTCTGGCACACATTAAACAAACAAGGCATAACATGTTCATGAGAGGGGTTAGCCGTGCTAGCCCTAGTGTTTGTAAAGCTAAACTATATAGCTTTATACTTAACAGTCGGTTGTAACACTGGGCAGGAAATTAAATATGAGCATTTCCCTCCTCTGTAACTCCTTTAATTAAATTAATCTCACATACAACCGCTTCTCTCCTGCACAGGTAAGAATCAGGAGTCCTGGGCCCTGGATCTGGAGCTGGAGGACCTCAAGCTGCTGTGTCCAGATGGAACTGAGGCGGGTCTGGACGAGTATGTGCGGTGCCATCTGGCAGCAGTCCCTGCAAACGCTGTGGTGGTGCGCATGGAGGATAAGTGCCGCGTCTGGAAATACCTGGAACGTTTACAGGTGGGTGTGGGTATGAATTGCATCAACTGTCTGTACATGTGTGTGTGTGTGTGTGTTTTTTGTTGTTGTTGTTGTTGTTGCCCCAGACCCACTTGTGTCTCTCTCATGTCTCTGTGGAGTCTGTATTATTGATCTGTGCGACCCGGTGCGCAGGTATTTGCTAAACTGCCATCCTTCTTCCTTACTGAGTGTGTGGGAGACGCCAGGATGACTGAAAGGTCCTGTGCTGCTCCCCGGGCTGCACATACGCCACAATCTCAAAGACACACATGCACACAGAACACGCCAACGCACATCCATGCATGCCCTCATGCATTAAGTGCTGTCACACACTTCTCTCTCTCCTGCAGAATGTGTTTGGCAACGCCACCGAGGGCTTCAGCCTGTTCAGCTCAGCAGGCTACGGCCAATCCGATCTGCTCTTCAGCGATGCCACCCACCACCTGCAGAGAGTTCTGGGTAGCTACACCTCTTGGCTGGGCCCCACTTACACCACCATCCTGCAGGCCTTCGAGTGTGAGGGTAAGAGTGATGCTGTTGCTGCTGCTGCGCCCCTATTTGCCTGTCTGCAAAAGTGTGTTTATGTGGATCTGCTGATGAAGAGTGGGTGGCTAAGTGGCTGGAAGAGTGTTTTCTGCTTTGTGCGTGCGTGTGTGTGTGTGTGTGTGTGTGTGTGTGTGTTTGTGTGTAGCCACTGCAGCTGTTCTCATTATTGCACTTTCCCACCAACAGGCTTCTGCTGATGGAAGAGGAGGAAGACATCCAGCGCATCAACTTCCACCCCATCCCGCTGTCTCCATCCTCCAGTTCTGCCTTCCCCTCCCTGCCATCTGCGTCCCTCTGCCTCGCTATCTCTCCCTTCTTTCTGCTTTGCTTACAATGTTTGTTTCCTCCCAGCATTTCACCGCCCAATCGCGATTACTATATCCATACCCTCCTCCATCCTAGACGTCCTCTTATATGCCAGCTAGAAAGGGTAGGACGACGCTGAGAGGGGTTAATCGGCTATTAAAATGTTCCTGAAATCGAGCGTGTTTTTTTTTTTTTTTTTTTTTAAAGACACTGGAAAATATAAAGGAATAGGACAGAAATAGACGATAATAGATTAGAAAAGAGGCGCAAGTTAATGACAGTTGTTATTGTGCTAATGAGGGAAGATGCTGATCAGGATTTTTGTAGAATTCCCTTAAAAAAAACATGAAACACACCCTGCAGAAAATTTCTTTCCATTAAACAAAAAAAAAAGTCTTGTGAACTGTTCCTGTGCATCGGTCGGGAAATTGCATCCTTCTTGGCTTGTTGCTTTAGCTTCGGTACCACCCTCCCGCCTCCCTTCCCCCTCCAACAGGGTCCGTCTCTGGCACTGAACAACTGGGTGCTATTAACTTTGAGCTTAGAAGTCTCAGTTACTGTATGTGTGCATGTGTGTGACTTTTTTTTCCCCCCTTCCCACAGCCATTATTCCCTTAATTGGCAGTCTGGCATATTATACTGTTTGTGTGTGAGTGAGGGAGAAAGTGTGTGTCTGTAGGTTTATGTGCCTATGTGTTGATAGGATTGCTGCTTTCCCATGGCTTGTATAGCTCTCTACTTTGGATCACTGCTTTCTCACGTCTGGTATGGTGGACTGGACTGTGCCAGCTGACAGCGTATTGTAACACGATACAGTTTGGAGAAAAAAAAAAGGGGGATTGAGGCTCCGGTTGTCTCCAATGACCCCTGAGTGAGTCTTTTTTTTTTGTTTTTATTAAGACTTCGATTATTTTATTCATCTGTGAAATTGATTTGCATCACGCAGCATGAACTCCAAGTTTCCTCCAAATCTGTCTCTCTTGCTTCTGTGTTTTTCCTGCAGTATGTCGTTTATGCTTTAACATCGGTACCAGTAGAGAGATGATGGGAGGTGAGAGTTACTAAAAAATTAGTCGGCTCAGCATGTAGTCTTATAAAAGAATTTGTCGCGAGAGAGAGTTTTACTGAATTTTCAATGACAAAAAGGTGATTATCCAAAAAAAAAAAAAGCTAAGATCATTCATTTGCCTGACGTGTTTACGGCGCTATAATTAAAGAATCACAGTAAAAACCACCAGCACAGTTTATAAGCCTTACTTGACCTACTGAATCATGTACTGTAAAATGCATCAACAGGCTATAATTCTGGGCACCTCTTCTTTTTTATTATTATTATTATTATTATTTTCTTTCACATACTGCACCACTGAGCTCAGCAATAAACTGATAAGCCGGATGAAGTTCTCCTCATCAAGTTGTGCTTTTGACCTCACTGTGCTGCAAGAACACACAAACGTACCAACACAGCAGTGTATTCACAGAAATTTGCAGATATTTCTTTTCTTTTTGTTTTTGCTTTGCCATCTGTGTATTTCTGTTGTACCAATTCAACTCTGGTTTGTACCACTGGTGCTATTTGTTTATTGTCCGACAGTCTTAAAAGATGCTTGATGTAAATACTCCTCGCCGCCTGAATGTGTAGAGCTGCAAACCTTCTTTTTATTTTTTATTTTTTTTCAACCAATTAAATGAATGATGATAAAGGAAATAATCCCCCCTCTTCCATTGAAGCTGATTTCTAATTATCCTGAAACGGCTACATGATATCTGTGTGGAAATGAATTACGCTCGATATCATCTCTGTCGCTCCGTCACACGCCTCTCACTGTCACTGTTTCTGCCTCTTGCGCACACATTCGCTCAGAAATAGTCTTCTTGCTTCCTCTCAGTCGCTCGGGTAAAAGAAGTAAGGAACAAGAGGAGGAGCTGGGATGAGGAGAAGTAGAAAAACGGAGGTCAAACACACAAAGAGCTGCATAGAGAGTCTCAGGTGCTCACTCAGGTGGAGAGAAGCACCTCCCAGGTAGGCACACCATCATCATAGGTGGTCCCCATGTAGAAACACAGCTCTACTCAGGCTACACTGAATGCACCTACTGGCACAGCTTCAGCCTGATTTACAACATTAATCCTTTGGAGAAAGCCTTTGCTTGTGATGGAGGAGTACCATTTAGCAGCGAGCAGATACTGTAGATTGAACTGCATTGCAGCAGAGTGCTGCAATCGCTCTCAATCCTCTGCTCTCCCGCTGCCCATTTTGCTGTAATGCACAAATAAAAAACAACAACACAGTCCTCTCAACCTTGAGGTGTGCGTATGAAAAGGAGAAAATGTGTCAGTGCCACTGGAGGAAAATGATAATTAGTAATTTTATTTTCATACTTGTGTACTAATGTACAAATAGCAGAAAAACAGATGAACAGAAAAGAGAGGTCAATAAACTGTGGGCTTTGGAAAATGAAAATAAAAAACACACAACAGATTAAGAGGAAAACACACAAACAATGCAGCATGAATACATTGGAAATATATTCTAATAAAAACAATGGAAAATAAAAAACAATCTACCTAAACACTAAATAATCATATTTCTGTAACTTAGCACAGCACCTTACTCTGATGTATTGCCATTATATGCCACTTAACATTCCTATTTCATTAATACTTTAGTTTTCACATATTTTTTGTTGCATGTTACAATTTACAAAACGTGATTATATTAAAAATTCATGCACTATTACTGATTAATTAGCTAAAATTAACCTTCCTTTAACCTTCAAGGAAATATAACACTGTTTACATTCATCTAACATCAATTGTTATTTACTTTTGCCAATTTATCACACAAACCATACAATCAGAGGTACGATATGCCTCTTTGCAATAGAGTTAAGAACCAAGTATTGTGTAGTTAAAACTGGTTCCACATTGACCAAATACACAATTGATTGCTAAATATACAAGGCAGCGTCTACCAATATGATGCATCCAGTCTACATAATAAAAACTTGAGCTGTTTATATGCAAACTAAATGTTGTTGATGAAACTCATTCAGGGCTTTTCCTTGTAAAGGAGCATTTTTAAAGTGTACTATTGTTATTTTCACTAAAGGATCCAAAGTTCCACCAGTGATTAAACTGCGGCTTTTACATCTTGATGCATCAGTAGAAAGCACAGAGTACTGTGAAGTGTATGGGCTGAAATACAAATCAATGAGCGCAGAGTTATTTGCAAAAAGGAAGAAAAAAAACCCACGATGATTGTGTTTTCGCTGTGACTTACATCATGATGACAACGATGAGTCATGTGGTGATCATGGGAAGCGATGTCGGATGTGCAAGTTTAACCGGCGAGATCAAATCCATAAAGACAAATTCGTGTCTGATCAAATTGAAAATGTCAGCACAAGCGAGCAGTCTAATAAATACAGGACACTGACATCACTCTAACCGACATAATCAATGCATCTGCTTCACTGCTTTGGCATTTCCCTTGTCTCCGAGGTATTCTGATGTAATGTGATACAAATAAGAAGCATCCAAAACAACCAGGAGACACTCATCACTATGAAATGTTAACCAAGTGAAGTAACAGATGGAGGTTAGAAGGTCTGTTGTAGTGCTTCTGGGTTTTGGTGCAGTGGTTTTGGGGGGAAAGGGGCTTTGAAGGCCAAGAGGGCGGAGCTACATAACTTCCTGGGTGTGTTTGGCAGCATGATACAGAGGTACAGTGCAGGAGTGAGTCAGGGGTGGTGGTTTCAGGTAGTCAGGTACTTAAACTTGTGATTTCAACAGTGTGTGTGTTGCATATTGTAGGCGAATATGTGGTAATCCAAAACATGTGACCACATTTGATATTATTTTGGTAATTGGGTGTAATTGTAGTCCTGTATAAAATAATGATGTAGAGGGGCAGAACCTTTGACGCTATGTGGTTGCAGCTCCCCGGTTGCATGGTGCCAACCAACTTCCTGTTACTGCTCATACGCAATCTGGAGGAAACCTTTCACCTAAAACAGTCCTAGTATGATTCAGATTTGATTAGATTCATTGGACTAAAGTGGCTCTATGCTGAAAGGACACAATGGACAGGAAGCTAATTACAGAAATTCAGAGTTCAGCCTCTACGACTTTTTAAAGTTATTGTCATTTCAATAAAGTCTGATTTGTTTATATAGTAAATGTTCCTGTTGGAGTTACTGATGTAATCCACAGCTGGTTATATGAGCCTATCAGTCCCGTCTCCCACAGTGTGAACTACTAACGACTCTAACGTCCAATCAGATTAGGCGTTATGGAGGACGGAGTTCTCTAGAGTGAAGTCGTACTGAAAGTTGGCCAAGTTGTAGTTTATGTCTCGGGACCGCTGTTGTTCCTATTCTCACACTCTACATGTATTTTGCAGTCTGTCTTTTCAGAAATTGTCTTTGTTGACGTGGTCACCGTGCCAGCCGGGGCCCGTAACAAATACATTGACTTGGTTAAATACTGTTGCAATAATGTGGCATAAATTCTATATGGCAGACTATATCTACAGGTGTTAATATTTACCTTCAGTTTAGCCTGTAGTCTGTGCAAATCCTGTGTAAGCTACAGGTGTTTCAAACAGATAGCTGCCTACACTGTAAAATAAATAAATAAAAGAAATATTAATAATAATAACCCCATAAGGAAATGGTGAAAGTGTGGCAGCAAAGGTGCTAGAAAAATACATTTAAAAAATGATAGAATTCCACAATGTAAAAAAAACAACATATCTGAAAATAATGAGATTTTTAGCTGCTTAAATACAATTTATGGTCACACATTGTAAAAGAACAAAATTGCTGTTTGTAAAAATATAGATTTTATATGTAATGGCCCCTTTTTGCTGACTTAAATACAGTGAAAGATATCGTAATATTACAGTTTAAAACATTATTTATTTTTTTAAATAGTAGCACAGTTTTGGTCAAATTTTTTATTTTTTTTTTAAATATGTAATTTTTTTTTTAATGCTCTAAAATGCTATTTTTGTGTATTTTTTGGATGTAGCTTTAAGATAAAATGTCATAAAAAATAAATAAAAATAAATAAAAATTCCAGTTATGAGAATACAGACATTTTTATGACATGTACAGTTTTAGTCTTTTATTTAAGGGCTAGTAATCTAACAAAACTGGAAAATCTGTAAAACAAGATATTCTTTTAAAACTACAGTTAAAAGTACATGAATTTGTTTTACAGTGTACGCTGAAAACCTGAGATTGCTGCAGGACTGAGTGGAGGAGGAGGGCCGCAGGTCAGAGGTCATCTGAACTTTTCGTAAGATAAGATAAGATATAATAAGATAAGACAACATAAGGGATTACTGGGAGTGTCCTTTTTGATCCGGGAGCGAACTCTTAGAAAAAAGAAAATTCTTGATTCTTAACCCATGTTTGATCAGTTTCAGTCCCAATAGAACAGACTGACACGTCCTTTAGCATAAGGAACTCTTCTACAGGTGCATAACGCAGGAACTTCAACTTAAGTAAAGGCTCCTGGTGATTCTCCTGCTCTTTCTGAATGACAACATGCCTACAAGAAGCGCGTGTTGGCGTGAATCCGTGCAGCCGTGTCATCTTGCTCATCCCGCACTTTTGCGGGTGTCTTTGTCTGCGCAGACTCGGGTGACGGCGCGGACGGGAGACGATTTGACCGGAGGTTGGGAGGCGAGAGCGACGGAGAAGAGGAGGGATGACAGTGATGGAGAGGAGAGGAGGGAGGAGAGTGACAGGTAATCCATCAGAGGCGTTACTGTCATTATTCAATTACCACCCATCCTTAGCACTCCTGATAACCCCAACACACACACACACTTACACACACAGAGACTCACACATGCGCACACGCAGTGGGAAGCTGCACCGGCTCGGCGGATCCTCTTACACAAAGTGGGTTTGTGCTGTGTGGGCGGTGAGGTGAGTCGGGACACGGGCCTTGGCACCAGTTCCTTATATGCTTTTAGTGCAGCAGACCCTTAAATCTCCGCTGCTTCCTCTCTCATGTCCCCATCACCCTCCTCACATCTCTCATCCCTCACTTTTTTCTCCCTCCACCCTCAGTTCCCACCGTATCCCCTCCCTCCTCTTCCTCCCCCCCTCGTCTTCCTCCTCTTCTCCACAGTTCATTCCGTCTCCTGAGCCCGGAGCAGATAAGGAACATGGAGTATGATTAGACGCCAGTGACACCAGGCTTATCGCTCCGCTCCCACAATGCTCCCCAGATCACTTGCACAATAAAAGCCAAGCACACACACACACACACACACACACACACACACTCACAAACTCACACATGCTCACATATATACACACACACACACGACAAGTCTCATGAGACTGGCTATCAATTCCAAATATGTTTTTTTTGCGCATGTTGCATCCATAATGACGCACGACTCAGGTGAAAAATGACCACGAGCAGCAGATTGTTGGAGCAGCGGGGAGGAGGATGTTCATGCACAGCAGAGTGTGTGTAGGTGAGACATGTGACATGAGGATGCAGGTTTTGAAGTGCAGAGTTTTAGATGCCAAACACTAGATGGCGACGTCCTCCCAGCGGTGCTCCGTCCATCTGTCCCGACTTTTCCATTATAAGCCTTATAACACCACAGGGAGCACGTTGAGGCTCCTCTACGCTCATCACAACACTTTCTGCATCCTCATCTCTACTTTGCCTTCTAATTTTTCTCCTGTTTCTTCTTCACTACCTTTCTTTTTGCCTCTCTTTATGTCTCCTCCATTTGCTTTCTTCTTCCCCCTCTTCCTTCCTTCATCTCTCCATATTCTCCTTTACTTTCCTTTCCCCCTTCCTTTCTCCTATTTCTCTTTTTTCATTCACCCCATGTCCACCTTTCTTCT
The DNA here is from genome assembly GCF_000690725.1 of Stegastes partitus. Taxonomy (NCBI): domain Eukaryota; kingdom Metazoa; phylum Chordata; class Actinopteri; family Pomacentridae; genus Stegastes; species Stegastes partitus. The sequence continues at coordinate 247,540 of NW_007578497.1, forward strand.
CTCCTGCCTTTGTCCTTCTTCCTTATCTTCACATTTGTGCTCTCTTTTCTTCTCACCACCTTTCTTCGTCCTCACCTCTTCCCACAGTCCAGCTTTCCTTCTCTGTCCTCTTGTTTATTCTGGCGTCCTCTCACGTCTTCCCCTCCTTCTTCTTCTTCTCTCTTCTACATCTTTGCTGCCTCTTTCCTTCTTCGTCTCCTCATCACCTTTCCTCCTTTTCCCCTCCTCCTTCCCTCTTCCCTTCTTGTTATTACTTTTTTTCCGTGTTCTACTTGACTTTTCTTTTTTCCCCCTCACCTCATATCTGCCTTTTCTTTTTTCTCCTCCTTTCCCCCTTGTTTACTTTGACACTCATCTCATGTTTGTTCTTTCTTCTCTTCATCCCTCTACTTGTGTTCCCCTTATGCTGTTACTGCTGCCTTAAGACATGGACACATGCAGGTAGCTCAGATTAAGGAACACTATAAACACACATTTGCTCTAACTGGACATCATTAAGCGTCACAGAAGATTTTGTCATGGTGCCTCTAAACCCCAATATTTGCTGCTACCACCAAGCTCCACCTTTCTGCTCTTGTTACTTACATTTCTTCTCTGCTCCCCTTTTCCTTCCCAGTCTCCTCTCTTCTTCCTCATCTTCCTCTTCTGTAATCCTTCCACCTCCTCTCCTTCCCTCTACTTTCACCTACCATTTTACTCCTTTTTCCTTCTCTACTTATCTGCTCTCCTCTTTTCCTTCCTTTTTCCTCCACCTTTCTCTCTTCTCTTTTTCATTCATCCCTCTTTTCACATTTCCTTTCCTCTCCTTGGGTCCATCTTCCTTGTCTTCTCTCCTTTTCCTTCCCAGTGTCCTCTCCTCTTCTTCATCTCTCTCTCCAGTGCCATTTATCTTGTTGTCCTCTCATATCCTCCCCTTCTTTTTTTCCCCAGCTCCTCTCCTCTACATCTTTTCCTCCCCCTTTCATTCCCCTTCTTCTTCTTCTTCCCCTCATCCCTTTTCCTTCCCTTGTCTCTTTCTACCTTCCCTCTCCTTTTTCTCACCATCTTTTCCTTTCCTTTCCTTTCCTTTTCTCTGTCTCCTTCCCTTTTCCTCTTTTCCCCTTCTTTTGTTCCATCTCTCGTCTCATGTCCTATTCTTCCTCTTACTTAATTTATTTCTTCTTTAGTCCTTCCAGCTCCTCTCTTTAATTCTGCATTCACCTACCATTTTACTCTTCTCCTTTCCTTCTTTTTCCTTTTTTCAATTTGGTTTGCCTGCCTTTTTTCTCCACTTTGCTCCTCCCCCATCTTCTCATTTATCCTGGTGTCCTCTCATATCCTCCCCCTACGTTCTTCATCTCATCCTCCTACATCTTTTCCTGCCTCTTCCTTTTTACTTTTTTCTTCTCCTCATCCCCTTTCCATTCCTCTTCCTTTCTGTTTTTCTTATTTCCTCCTTTTCCTCTCCTTGCCTTTTCTTTTCTTTCCTTTTCCTCATCCCTTTCCCCCCACCTCCTCTGTAGTGTCTCTCTTTCCTCTCACCTCATGTGCTCTTCCCACTCCTCTTACCTTTTTTTTCCTCCTCTTCTTTAATCCTCACACCTCCGCTCTTTCCCTCTGCGCTCACCTTTTTTCCTCTTTTTCCCTCCACTTTTCCCCTCTCCTCTCCTCTCCCTCCCCTCCATGGGGCAGTGGCTCCGTTATGTTGTTAGGACATGCTCTCATTAATAACCTACACTCTGAGAGTCTTTGCTAGTGGAGCGTGAATCTCTCGTTCGTTTGGGGACGAATAGAGGGTGTTTCGCCGTGTGCGTCGGTGTGTCTGCAGCAGTAAAGAGGAGACAGACAGAACTGAGAGAAAACACAACGGGTGGGTGTGATGCACAAAAAGCATGTTGTTTCCTCGCAGTTGCTTAATGGCGCCGGATCAGCTTGTGGTCTGCTGCTCCAATATGTTTTATGTGTGCGTACTGTAGGTGGGCGTGTGGATCAGTGCCAGACGTCCTTGAGTGTGACCCCGTTCGGGGGGAACCTCGCCTATGGGCATCCCATGGCCCAGTGCTCATTACTGCTACCGGCGCACACACTCATTCACACGTAAATACACCCCACAAAGTGATCATGTCACGTGCCGACACCCACCTCCAGTTACAGGTAGATTGCAGGTGCAGTCCTCCAATGTGTGTGTCTGTGTGTGTGTGTGTGTGTGTGTGTGTGTGTGTGTCTATAAAGTAAAAGAATAATTTGCGACCGGCCCTTTTCGAGCCTCATTAGGAAAAAGGGTTATTTTAAGTGTCACTGTTAAACGTGAAAGTTAAGGTAATGGCTGGAGTCAGGCAATTAGCAGTGACAGCAGAAGTTAAGGGAAGTTAGGGAGTGAGTATAAGTCAACACAAGTATAACAAGGGATGTGTGTAGGTGTGTGTTACACGTATGCCACCTCTGTGTGTTAGCCGTGCTCTATAACGAGCCGACAGGTGTACGAGGCAGCAGGCTGGACACTGACTGATGCAGCGCTAATGCTCACACACTCACTTTCCTGTCTCCCACACACACACACACACACACAGCAGTAATGTATTGTACAATAAGTGTTGTCTAACCTCAGCAGTACACTGAGCTTTGGCAGAGAGGCAAAAACAGAGAGGAGGAGGAGGAGGCGGGGGATGAGAGAGGGTGATTAAATAGTCTAGTTAGTCCACAGAGTGGTTGAGAACATTAAGAGCTGGGCCATTCATCAGTATAACACACACACACACACACACACACACACACACACAGACACACACACAATATACATGCACGCACTCATATTGATTGTGCAAGTTAAAAATGTCTCTGCCTGGCGAGCCGGTGAATTCTCACAGGATAACAAATGTGCACACATATATTCCCAAAAAATTCCCACATGCACCCTACGTCCACACACACACACACACACACACACACACACACACACACACACTTTCTCTCAAACAGATTAATTTTCCATCACTTACCCCTCCTGTCATAAGTGTGAGCACTGGCTCATTAAAACTCTTGAAACTCCCTCCCACACCTCCCCACCAGTCTCACTTCCCCCATAAATGGACAGGGCTCCTTACTGCTCCGGAGGTGGTGGATATATAGTGAGGAGAAAAAAAAGAAAGAAAGAAAGAAAGAAAAAAAAAAAGAGAGCCGGGGAGGATGGAGAGGTAAAGCAGGTGGGCTGTCAAACAAGAGAAGATGAGGAAAGGGAAGGAAGAAGGAAAAAAAAAAAAAAAACAGACAAAATGAGGAAGGAGGAGGGAGGATTTCTAACAAATAGGATGAAGAATGAGCAGACAGGGGGGGAAAGGACAGACAGTCCAGAAAAGGGAGGATAAGCTGGTGGGATGATAACTAAGAAGGACACAAAAATAGAAGAGGAGGAATTAGGACGGTTAAAGCACAGAAATTAGGGAGGCATGTCAAGTTAAAGAGGGAAAGGAGAAAGTGAGAGAAGATGTAGAGGGCAAGATGGCGAACACGGGTAAAGAAATGATGCATAGGGAGCAAAATGTGGCATTTAGTCGGTGATTAGCAAAGGAGAGGAGGCAAGGACATGATGAGAACGAGGAATCACAAAGGGAGGAGCAGAGGTGCAATATCCTCTCCTGCTCTCAGTAATTCCCAAATATGAAGTCCCTTGTTATCACTGTTTAGTTTTAATCTTCAGCCTAACAGTCTTTTTCATTATCAGGATAATGCCAGTTATTACCTCTTCATTGCCAGGAATATTATGATGGATGTGTTCCAATCAGCCCCGGCATTAATACGATCAGCGCAGACATTAGCACAATCAGTCAGCAACGCCGCTGATAATAACTCATGATTGTTGTGATTTAGTCCCGACGCAACGACAGCTGGAGCTGCGTTTAAGGACCATTAGTTACACGGAGACGGAGGAAGTGGCGAGGAAGGCAGGAGTTCGTCAGGAAGCAGAGGAAAGAGGGGGAGGAATGGCGGAAGAGGACGTGACAGAAGGTGGCAGGCGAAGAGGGAAGGGCAGGAAAATGAGGGCGAACGCGAAAATGAGAAGGAAGATGGCGACAGACGTTGAAAACTCATTTGCTCTGCATTGGCAAGCATGTTTGGATTCAATTTCTGCAGCGTTTGTTGCTTTATTGTGGTTCATTCAGGTGAGAACAATGAGATCCATATCACCAAATAACTGCAACAAGGAGAAGGAACGTAGGTGTGGAAAGGGCAAAATAAAAAAAGGTGAACTTTTCTCTTTGGGTAAAACAAATCATCAAATTTGACCACTGGACCGTGTGCAGTCAGCGTTCATGTGTTCAGCTCAGCTTCTGACTTTCTTCAAACTTCTCTTATTTATCCTCGACTCTTTTTTTCTTCTTCTCCCTCCTCGCTGTATGTTTAGGAAAGTAGGTTCCAAAAGCCCCGGGATAAGAACGCATTTTTGTTAAAAGTCAAAACCTTTTGACACGTCTTTGCCTCAGTTAATGCCACCCACTCGCACTTCTCAACTTTTCCATTGCTTTTGTAGACAAGCGTGCCACCTCTAGCTTCCTGGCGCAGCGCTGCATCGCTCTTTTTGGGTCAGTTTTTTTTTTTTCCTCTCACTTTCTCTCTTTCTCTCTGTCGGTGTCTTTTGAATAAACTTGAAATGTTTCATCTTCCAACCTCTCCCCTTGTGAAACGATGCATTTTGCAGAAAATGAACAGGGCTGAACTTCGCATTATTGCTAAAAAAACAACACAAAACACTCAGTTGAAGTGGCTGTGACGGTGGTTGCATATGATTAATGTAATTTCCAAACTCATCCAGCCATTCAGCAACCTTCCATGCCATTTCTGGAACCATCTACTGTACATTTATTATTCATCTCCATTGATTTATTCAAGTTTTTCCTTTATTTTGCGACCCCTCTGTACATCTGATACCCGCTCTTGGAAGGTCTAGCATGGTGTGGGTATTTCTTCATGTGTTCTTCACTGATATGAACACCGAAAAATGTCAATTATAGTAAAAAAAACAAGAATTAAAAAAGCTTCAGTAACAAGATCCTGTCTTTGTTTCACCTAAAATTTCCAAACCTGCAGAATGGCAGATTAGAAAAGCAGTTAAATAAAGCTCAACTATTTCTGACTCCCGTTTACAAGCCCTGGTACGCTTATAATTAGCCAGTGTGAACATAAAGGGAGCAATTAGAAAGGGGGAAAAAAATGCAACAAAGTGAAGTTTTAAAGTGTGATGTAAAACAAAGAAAACAAACTTTTACTGCACCTGTGCCCCTTGATAATCTCTGCTAAATTGGTTAGCAGAAAACGACAGCCGACTTTGTTTTCGTGCCAAGCCAATCTATCACGGCTCTGCATCTAAGCAGCGTGTGCAAGAAAAAGAAGAGTGCAGCTCAGCAGGAGCAACAACAAAAAAAACACAAACCCAAAAGAAGTGCACCCAAAAACTTTCCCCTATAGCATTGCAGCTCCCCCACGGTGGGGCAGCACACAGGAGCGACTCTGCTGTAACGTGGGTCGCATGTGAGAAGAAATGGAGCAGAATGAACAACAGGCTAGGAGCTATCTCACACAACTGGCATTAATTTTATATTAGACCACATCACCGAAGGACCGGATCAGTGTTGCTCGCACTCACACTTGCCGACGTCTATTACACGGTAAGTGGAACACTCCTTATGAATATTACACACCTCTCTGTGTTAAAAGCTTTCTGTCTGCGTGACATCGCTGGCAAGCTTCTCCACAGCTGTCAAAGTGTTGCAGAGTGAGAGAGTGTGGCGGTAACACAGTGTAACCGTGAATAGGTGTGTGTGTACGTGCATGTGTGTTTGTACAACACGATGGAAAGGGAGGTGGTTTCTGGATGTAGCTTGTCATCGTCACACAGCTGCGAGGAGCAGGGTGACCGGAGAGAGGCCTTTAGAGGGACAGTATCCTGCTGGGTGTGTGTGTGTGCACATGTGTGTGTGCACAAAAAAGAAACACAAAGCATCTTTGCATGTTTATGAATATCTCACATGAGTTGCATGAAAAAAACATGTGCTATTACTAAGTCATTGGTTTGCCCCATATAGGTGACTCCAAAGCATACCATTTGTATGTTAAGTAGCAATTGGTTGTACAATTATGTTATCAAAAATGTGTTTTCCTTGTTTGTTTTTGAAAGACAATTTCAATTCTGCCTCCATTGTGCTCTCAAGCAACAGTTTTTGAGCAGGCAAGTCATGATCAGGGTAAATTGTTCTGCATGCAAAGGACAGGATTAAAAGGAATAGTTCTGGTGTTTGTGTGCTTTTTGCCTCCCTCCCAAGGGTTATACTGAGCTGACCTTTCTGCAGCTACCACCAGCTAGCTTACAAGGTGTGTCAGAAAAGTTTCAGGACCGGTGCCACAAAAGATATATTTCAAATCCAAACTACAAGTTTTCCTCTTCGTAGTAATCCTCCTGGAGTCTAACACACTTCCCCAGCCTTCTCTGCCACGTCGCCATGCACTCCTGGAAGGATTCTTCCAGGATCCTCCTCAGCTCCATCGCCACAGCCATCTTGAAGTCATCCATGTCTTCAAAACAGGTCCCTTGATGACCCCCTTGAGCTTGAGGAAGAGGAAAAAAATCCCACAGAGCCAGGTGGGGTGAGTAGGGAGGTTGCTCCAGCACAGAGATGTTCTTCTCAGCCAGGAGCTGTGGGATGCTCAGGGCGTTGTGAGCAGGTTTTCATGGTGAAGCAGCGACGACTTGTCCTGACACAACTCTGGCCTCTTCTCTGAACGAAGCAAACGCTGCAGGATCTGTTTGTAGACGTGCTGGTTGATCATCTGAAGGGGAAAACTCATAGTTTGTAGTTTGGCTTTGACATATATCTTTTGTGACACCAGTCCTGGGGCCTCATTTATCATCAGTGCGGACCAACATTCCTCCACAAAGTATGGAATTGATCAACTTGTACTCATACTTAGGAATGTGCGTAAATATACCCACAGCTCTGACCATGCGTACGCACATAATCTAGCGGTAGAACAGTGAAACTACAAACAGAAAGCATTCAGGGATTCTGACCAGCGGCACATTCCAGCGTGAGGTTAGAGACATGTGACACATCGGCAGTGTTGGATGTCATAACTCCTCTGGCCCCAGCCTACATCCAGCTCCCTTACAGCCATCGAACCAACGAACCCAAATCAAACAGGGACTTCATGTCATCGCTGGATTCCAAAACATAAGTGGAGCCATAGACTGCACCCACATCGTAATCAAAGCACCAACATTAAACGAATTAAATTACGTTAATAGAAAAAAGGTTTCATTCAATCGACATACGAATAACTAGCAATGCACATTAGTCGCTATCAAAAGTTGTTTCCCGGTGGCCTGGAGGAACGCACGACTCATTCATTGAGCAGAACAGTTCTGTGGGTCTCCAAGCAGGAGCTGCTGAAGACGGCTGGCTTATTGGTGAGTGTTACAGAGTGTGAAATGTTTTAGCTGGACTTAGTATGATTATTAAAACATCTCATCTGTAGGTGATCAGGGTTATCCACTGGGTTCAGTATTAATTTGTCCTCCTCCAGTTGCATCATTTCTCTTTCATGGGCTGTGATGCGTTTTTTTGGTCCTGAGCTCAACATCAAACCACTGTTGTCGTGTCTCATGCAGCATTTTTTCTTTCGCTGCTTATCCCAACATTTCACAAACCAAACAATATTTTCTGGTTTGCTTCCAGCTCGCTGACAAGTACCTCGATTTCAGAAAAGTTCCTCTTTTTCGCCCTTTTTGCCACGATGATGACGACAGGTGAGGAAAAAATAAACCTTCCCTTGCTTATAAAGAGGCGTGTTGTTGCCCCATACGGTGATTTGGAGGTGTTTCTGAAGGTTAAGAACAAGTGGGATTCATCAACAGTGATGACTTACTGATGTGCGTACGACCAACATGCTCACATACGTTTGATAGATACGACAGAATTTACAACCTTTTCTACGCTCTGATGATAAATGAGGCCCCTGGAACTTTTCTGACACACCTCGTAGATTGGCAGAAAGACTCATACTGCTTGTCTTACCCCAAAAGCTGCAAAATCCTCCTACCATGCGCTCATGATCATTAGGGTAAGATAAGATAAACTTGGAGGAACTTTACATGTTACAGCAGATAGATACAAATGAGGCGTGGATGAAGCAAGGTGAGAAAAACAAAAGTACAATAAGGCTAAAAAAATAATAGTAGAGAAACTGCCTGATAATTACTACATTATTTTATACCAGGCAACCAGTGGGGATTCTAGGACGGTACTTCTCACAGCCAAGACCCAGTTGGACACATGACACCATCTAAAATAGCATTTTTTAATTATTTGTAATTTTTTATTTAATTTTTTTTTTTACACTTTGGTTTTTGTACAAATTAAACAAAAGTGGCACCACATGCTAATTGGTGAGGTGGAGAGGTGCTAGTGGGCTGTTTTTCTTGACTTTGGACAGAGCCAAGATATTTTATTACAAGTGTGAATGTTGTAGGAAAACAAATGAGACAAAAACAGCTTGATTAGAGAAATATGATAGTTTGAGTAAGAACTACTACTTTGGTAAGAGCAGGGAACCTTTGAGATTCTGTTCCAACGCTGTAGAAAATAAGTTCTCGTCTGTCTTAGGGTCAATGGATGTTTCTTTCAGGGCCAGTACTGATGCTAGAGCCACTTTTTTGGTGTTGATTACAAATTATATTCCCACAATTTACTAGTTTAGTTAAATGATGCAAATGTTTGTATCTTCCTTATGAATTAATGTCTAATAATACTCTGAAACCTGATGGAAAACCTGCAGACCAGTGCATCGATGCAGTCTTTGAGGTCATGTTAGACCTCATGGACATCTTATTATGTGAGAATAAATCAGCCAAACGGAGGCAACAGAGAAGCTGGATTTGAATGAGTGGAGCCATGTTAAGGTGGTGCAATGGAAATGAATTTAAAAGAACAAGCCACGACCAAAAGTAGGATTATTAGTAATCAAGGAAACCAATCACTGATATTTGGAACTAGTGAACATTTTCAGAAAAAATTAAAATTTCACTCTCTAAATTTAAAATAGTATAATTCCACACTAGCACTGTTGCCTCGCAGCAAGAAGGTTGCCGGTTCACGTCCCGGTGGGGGCACCGGAATCTTTCTGTGTGGAGTCTCCATGTTCTCCCCGTGCAGTGTGGGTTCTCTCCGGGTTCTCCAGCTTCCTCCCACAGTCCAAAAACATGTTGAGGTTAACTGGTGATTCTAAATTGTCCGTAGGTGTGAATGTGAATGTGCTTGGTTGTCTGTCTCTAAGTGTAGCCCTGTGATAGACTGGTGACCTGTCCAGGTGAACCTGCCTTCACCCTGAGTCAGCTGGGATAGACTCCAGCCCCCCATGACCCTGGTGAGGATTAAGCGGTGTATAGATAATGGATGGATGGATAATTCCACACTTTTCAACTTTTTTGCTTCACTGTCAACTGGTTATTAGTCGTGATGTGCTACGTGTGGCATGTGGCTAAAACCCACTACATCATATATATTTATATATATATATAACTTCCTTGTTGAAAAGGTCTCAAAATCATTATTCACTATGTTCAAGTTATTGGCTGGTGCTTGAAGTCCCACATGCTCACACTGAAATCGGTAAAAAGGCTTTTAGCTTTTCTGCTGCACACAGTTGGAACATTTTGCAGCAGACATTGAAGCCTGGCGCAGCTGTACCTGTTGATCAATCTAAATCCGTGATCACAGCCTACACTGCTTCTGAATGTGACTGAATGTTCCTTTCTTTGTCGTCTCAATGATTGCTGCCTTTTATTCTGTGCTCCCGACATCATTGAACATGTGGGCTTGTTCTCAATGATTCTTCCAGATTTTCAAAAAGAAAACGGTTTGAATGAATTAATTTTTAAATTTACTTCAACAGGAATAAGTTAAACAATTAGCAAGGCCGGTAACCGGTTAACTTCTCTTTCTTAAAATCACTGGAGGACTTTGTCACTTCAGCATGAGCCAGTTTTGCACAAACACCTTGTACTTTACAACGCTGCAGTCTCTCAGCTGGCTACAACCCCGACCACTTTCACCCTCAAAATCAGCTTTTCGCTAATGAGGTCTCGCTCACGGTCCTCACAGGTGACTAATCCAAGTTTACTATTCTTGCAGGGTCCCAGCGTCTGCACATGCTAATAAAAAACGCTCGCTTTATTCACACACACTGTGCTCCTCACCTCTCCTTGGCACCTCTCCTCTGAGGGCTCTGAAGGCAGCTGGCTGTGAGAGCAGGTCTCTGCTCTATTAAAACCAGACCTCATCTCATCTGCCATCTATTCCACTGTAAATACACTCTGCATGTTCACACTGCGCTCTGCTCTCCTTGAGTGCTTCGACCCGCCGTCCTCTCTGCTCTGGCAGCAAAGCATACATTAGGTTCTTCAAGGCTGAGTATCCTTGAACCGTTATAAAGTGCCTTTTTTTAGTGCTTCCTGTGCATATATCCAACAGCTCTGGCCACTGAATAAAAATGTGGACATAAAGGGCTTTTTTTTTTGTGCTCTTTATGAACCCAAGGGTGCGCTTTATGGACACAAAAGAATCTAATTTACTGTTGAACTGAGTCTCGCGACAAAAATAATGGCAAATTTGAAATGTAAAATTAAAACACTAGAGCGTTTCTGTGCTGTTAGATTTGCAGAAACGGACAAAAAATTAGTCCCCAGAATAGTGTTGTACAGCTTCAGTAGATGCCTTTTCATAGATCCTTAGGCTCCATTAGTGTTTGTAATGCTAAAATCATATTTCATTACAAGATAACTGGATATTTCTTTCGGTGCGATTCCACAGCAAGGCCGGCAAAATCACAATATTTTATGTTACGCCTCATAAATCCATTTAGCAGAATGTATATCTGAATAAAAGGACGTCTCATTTTCATTGTGATACTGCAGAAGGAAGTCAAATTCTATACATTAACGGGAATTTTATAGAATATAGGCCGATTGTTGTGAGGATAAACAAGGATTAAAGGATCTTCAAGGCAAGTGAGGCTTTAAGAAACACTTGTGTGCTTTTCCTCACAGCATGTGTCCATGATGTATGGAAGCCCATTTCCGCCAGTGAAAAAAAAAAAAAAAATCATAATTATGAGATAAAAAGTCATTATTATGAGATACAAAAGTCATTATTATGAGATAGAAAGTCATAATTATGTCTTTTTATCTCATAATTATGACTTTTTTTTGTTTTTTTCACTGGCGGAAATGGGCTTCCATAATGATGTGTAGCTGCAGGCACAACATGTGAAAAAACTAAATCCAACATATTATACGTTGACCATGCTATTACAATTAAACACTGAGAAGTAATAAAGTTAATTAATGAAAAACAGAAAGCACTCAGAGAGCAGGTACCTTCACTAAAGCTGCACATTCTCATTCCTTAAATAGGTCTAGAACTGCACAAACATACTGTCAATAGCCATGATGGGATGCATGCACGAGAAGCAAAGAAAAATACCGGATTTGCACAAAATAATACTCAGTTGTTGGTTGCCTATTCTCATGAGTGACTTGACATATAAACATGCTCTAAATTAACTGGGTTTGTTGATTCATTTAATTGTTCGGTTACATTTTTTGGTAAACGTTATTTCCCATAATTGAGGTCCACATTACCAAGTATAAAATCCCAGTAAGGGAATACAGAATCATTAACATATTGATTTATTCATTGTTGGCTAAAATGTTTTTATATTTAAGTATAGTGATCCCAGAAAAATACTGAATTCAGTCTACATGATTAGTCAGGTAAGCAGCACGTCTCCATGAATTGTAATGTCAGCCTGGCTTCACTGGAATACTCCAACAACAACAGGATGGTTTATGGGAAATAGGATGAACTGTGCAACACGTCCATGGCATTAAGGGATGGAACATTTGCTTCTGTTTGCAAGAGCAATATGTTTTAGCATTTTCTGATCTGACCATCCATCCATCCATTATCTATACACCGCTTAATCCTCACTAGGGTCATGGGGGGCTGGAGTCTATCCCAGCTGACTCAGGGTGAAGGCAGGAGACACCCTGGACAGGTAACCAGTCTATCACAGGGCTACACAGACAACCTACTAGACAGACAACCAAGCACACTCACATTCACACCTACAGACAATTTAGAATCACCAATTAACCTCAACATGTTTTTGGACTGTGTGGGAGGAAGCCGGAGAACCCAGAGAGAACCCACGCTGCACGGGGAGAACATGGAGACTCCACGAAAGATTCCGGTGCCCCCCACCGGGACGCGAACCGGCGACCTTCTTGCTGCGAGGCAACAGTGCTACCAACCACCGTGTGTGCCACCATGCAGCCCCCAAGAGCAATATGTTCTAGCATTTTCTGATCTGACCAATGTACATGTAACTTTTTGAACCCTGTTTTCTTAGTTTTTTTTTTTTTGCAAAGTTGTACATGAAAAAACTGTCCAAGTGCAATCAGCAACATCTGGCCAAAATTAACAACCACGGTCTCTATAGATAAGAGACATCAAGGAGAACTTTGAAAAACCCAAAGTGTTCTTGACACCACCTCTGGGCCAGCATGAGATTTGAAAAAAACATCAGTTTAACTTCCACCCAATGAAAACTGTAAAAACAGCCGTCTAACAATAGACCCAGTGAAGACTGGTGCTTTTTAACCTGTTTTGAAGGTTCTCAGTTGCCACTTTTCCAAATGGGATGCAGCAGAAATGAAACTCAACAAATGCTACACCCACTTTACTCAATGCTGCACCAGGAAGCCTCGTCATTAAAAAAGGAAAAACGGTTTCTATAATTCATATCACATGGTTACGGTATAGAAACCTCCAGCGTGGAAGGGTCTGAAATAAATTTGGTTTATGATCCAACAACGCTATAATTAACTTTTTTTCTTCAGTTAAGACAAAAAACACAACTTGGTTATAGGTTTAAAGAAAGCTCCAAGTTTGGCTTCAAATTACAACTCAGGTTAGCGTATAACAATTAAGGCACAACCACGCTTACAAGAAACCAACACTGATTGTCAGTTGGAGCCAGGAGACAAACAGTGGTTCCTTGTGTTAAACTCTGATGTTTTGTGTAAAAACATCACACTACTTCCTCCTTTGCTTGTGACGGATGAGACATGTAATTACGATGGCCACTGCAGAGCTTTGTACGCTATTATTTAGGCTGTGGAATGCAGCTCCTTCAAGCTAAACCTTCCCTCAGCTCTCAGAATAAAAAAAAAAAAAGTCAGAGGACACGACCTTAGTGTCATCAACTTTATCTGTCGCCCTACTGCTGATAAGCCACGGCCATGTTTCACACATGAAATATGATATTTGAGTTTAAAGGCTGAAAAATTAAATATTTTGCATTCATTAATAGGAAAAGTGAGAGAGAATCACTTGAACGTAAAATGATTCAAAACTGAATCACCTCTCCATAATTGCAATATTTCTGAGTTGACAGGGAGAGTATTTCGTTTTATGAAAAAATATATATTTTACAAAGAATATATTGAAAAATTCAGTCTCCAAACTAGAACCATAACGCCACGAAAGGATACCGCTTTGACTATTGACACACAAGTTTAAAAAAATCTGCTGAAACCAAACCAAGCATACCTGTTATTTCTAATTTGCCTAAAAAGTCAGAGCACTGTTTTTAAAAGGCCTGTGAACTATATGAATGTCTGGATGTATGGGACGAGTCTGTACTCATGTCATGGCTTCACATGGAAAAGAGCTGCAGGAGGAATTCTTCAATCTGATTGTAAGGCTTACAAAATATTGAACAGGATGCAGGAAGACAAAAATCACTTCAAAGTGTTGCAGCTGTAAACAAGAAGTACAAATAATCGCTTCAGTGGCCATTCTCCTAAAATGACGCTGCAGACAATACACTACCTGTACAATCCAGCTGTGAAAAATGGATGGGAGAGTGCTTCAGATTAAGCACAGGGATTATGTGTCAGCAAAGAACAATGCATGATGTCGACCTCCATAGAAGAGGAAGAAAAATCACCATTGTTTACAAATTTGAACTTTGCTACAAAAAAATAAAAAATAAAAAATGGGAAGACAGTCTTTGGTCTGAAGATAAATTTGTTCAGATGTGATCCAGCATGTTTGGTGTGAACTACAGAACTACTATAGTGAATGCATGTTCCTGACAGTGAAGCACCAAGATGAGAGTGGAATAAGACAAGGCTGCATTAATACAGAAGCTGTGGGAGAGGACGTTTACAGGTATGAAGATAAGGAAGAAGGACAAAGGCAGGAGAGAAGACTACTTCGCACATGATTAGCAGAAGAAGAATCTGATAACGATCCAAAAGACACTACCAACATCACACAGCAGTTTCCAAAGTAGAACAAATGAGAAGCTATGACCTATAGCCAAGTATGTTACCTCATTTGAATCAAATAGAACTTTATTTTAAAGAATGGCAGATCTTCTGTGTAGAAGTTTGAACACTGTTGTCCTTCACGCCTCATGAAACATTGAGTCTGTCGTTAAAAATAAAGACAGACGAAGAATCCAAAACACTCTTGTGCTGCATGGAGTTCCTGTATTTTTAACATAGGAAGCTTAAACTGTTAATTATGCACAAGCGTGAAAACCCTACTATCAAACCTAGAAACAATGAAACCGCTGTAAAGTAATACAAATTAAATCAGTTGACATTTAACAGATATTGCACAGGGATGTACTCACCTCTGTTGTATACTTTATACAATAAGTGTTTGTACATATTTCAGTTTAGCAAAACATCTCGCAGGCACATCACATTTAGATTGTTAGTGGTCGTAAAGCAAAGCGGGAGCCACAAGCAGCTTTTCTGAACATCTGTTAAGTGCTACTTGCTAATAAGAGGTTCCCAGAGGTTGGAGGAACTCATTTTACAAACAGGTGTTCGCAGGAGGGAAAGGGCCCGGGTATTTATTTAAGAACACTGTGTTAGCTTAGCTGACTGAAGAGAGAAAAGAACACCCTCCATTTCAAATCGAACAAAAAGAAGGAGCTTAAAAGTCCCGGCACACAGCGTGATTAACATTTTAAAATGGTACTTTTTATTAGAAATGTCATACTTTACGAACAATCGCCTCCTGTGTCCTTGAACAACAGTAAAACAGAATATCTGTATACATGTATCTGTCTGATTTTTAATAAAGTCACTCTCACAAGTCCGTATTAAAATGAAACACACGTTTTGTCCACAGCGGGATAATCAATATAAATTTTCATTTAAATGCTGGTATCAGACAGTTTCTCCTTAATCTTCTCTATCAGCTGAACAAATTACAACATCATATTGAACCGAAGGAGAGAGTGCTTGAGTGAGGTTGAGACTAATCTTATTTTACTAGGAGACATAAATCCCTGAGGTCTCTGGATGTTCCTGGACTCATTCCCTGCAGTTTTAAAGGTTAAGAGCCCCCTATAAATAAGCAGGGCACCACATTAAGTTTCTGATCAAGATGAGGATACATGAGACCCCTGAGCGCCGTTGGAGGGTGTCATGTTGCATAAATTCCCTGACTGAATTGACAGCAATTACTCCCTAATTAGTCTGCGGAGACAAAAGAGGCGTGATGAGGGTGAACCATTTCTGTCAGTTTTAACATGGCAGCGCCGTCGAGATGCTGCGAGGTGCAACCTACTTGTGTCAAAGAGTGAACCGTTTGTTTTGGCGTGAATGCATGCGAACAACACGGAACAGGTAGCAGCTGCAGACTTCTGCTTCGTTAATGCCACTTTGTGTGAGATTTTCCTGTGTGATTGTGATATCTTTGAGATGATTCTGTGATTGCAGAAAAAAATTACAGTAAGTAGTGCTTCATTCATCTCAGTGTCATCTGGTCACGATGTGCGAGATGAGGGGGTCGCATTGTATTCTACAACAATCGCCTTCAACCTGGGTGTTATTTTTACATTTTAGGCCATCCTTCCTATTCTTTATGAGGACATTTTACCAGCTAACCTCACTGCAGAGATCTGGAGATATCATCATGGAGTCTCAACTGGGAAAGTGGATGATGGGGCCGTAAACAAATCCGAAAAGAAAGTTTTGTTTGTGAAAAAAAACTCCATGGCCATTGGTAAAATGCTCCACGGGTCATTGATTCAACCAACAAAAACTCATATCTGTGCATCAATTCAAACATTTACACATGTTTATTCATTTTTTCTGTGTCAGTTGTTGGTTTTTCTTTTATCTTGCACCTTCTTTTGTAGAGCTGAGACGAGTTGCTGGAAAATTTCACACTACAGCTGTGCAGTGTCAATAAAAGCATTTAATTCTGTTATTTTCCATGAAATTTATCCCTTTTTTGACTTGAA
>NW_007578497.1:264182-268191 GCF_000690725.1 Stegastes partitus
ACGTTTTCATACGTATGAAACCCCACAAGTCTGAATCTGTGTTTTTGAGACGATCACCAGTACACTGCAATGTGAAGGTGGAAGTGCTCCATCATGGTGTTGACTGCTTATTCTGGTCATGATGTGTCCTCCAGGATATGAACAACACCACATGCACATGTTAACAAGGTGAAGAAAACTTGATTTTCACAGGAGTGGAGCCTTTAAAAGAAACCAACGCTGACGGTCAGCGGTGTCAGGGCAGGTTGTTTTGCAGAGCACAGGTTTAATCTGTAAACCTCCATTACTGCCACAGAATGTTCCCTGAGAGCACAAAGCATTTAAAACATCACAGTTTTTTTTCTATACAAGCTGACATTTCAGGTGCGTTCACTTTCTGAGGCCTTTTGTTTTTCCAGCCCGCGTGAGTGCTTCAGTTGACCTGTTGGACGCCGCTGCGTGCCCACAGCTCAGCAATTACCTGAGTGAGTAAAATGTTTTGATAAGGATACTGCAGCACTACAATATAAAAACCCAGGTTACAGAGAAAAGGTTCAGCACCTGCTCAAGAAAACCACAAAGGACAAAAGAAGGATGTTGTGGTGTTCACCAGACAATACCCGATGATATTGCACTGAGATGTTGTGCCTTTGTGCTTTTTCCATTTCTGACTTTTGAAAATTAGCCTTTCATTTTTTTTATATTTATGCCTGGAACTCTGCACAATATTGCTTCAAGCGGTGACTTAATTCGGATTTCCGCTCTGAAAACAAATATGTTTTTGCTGATTAAATGTAAAATACCTGATAAAATTGAGCCAGAATGATATTTCACTGAGATGTTGCGCCTTTGTACTTTTTCCATTTTTGAATTTTCATATTGGCTTTTAATTTTTTCATATTTTTGCCCGAAACTCTCCAAAATATCGCTTTGAGCGGTGACTTAATTCAGATTTTACCTGAAAACAAATGCATTTTACAGATGAATTTAGTTCAAATTTGCATCCCCCGTTCATTTATTGAGACGAACCTGTGTGCGGACTCGCTGATTCAGAAAACTCTACCTGCTTCTCGCACACATTTTAGATAGCGCTCCCCTGCGTTTCCTCCCTGGTGGCGCTATCAGAAGGGCGAATCTGTATCGGTTCCCCTGCAGCGCTACATGGGCTCCATCTCCTCGCCTGCATTGACTGGCCTGAAACATGCAACACACACTGAAGCCTTTGCTCTGCCAGACAGTTAGCCTCGGTCCGACGGAAAATCCATATGAAGAAGAGAGAGAAGAAACATGCCTTTAAACGCACTGTGGGCCATTTGCTCTGTGAGGAATCCACACAGCGGACGCACTCGGAGGGCTGATGATTATTATTACTCCTCTCCTTGTGGAGGTTTGGGATGACCTTCTTTGTCCGTCCCCCAGTGTGCTGCTGCTGCTGGGGCTGCTGGGTTGAACTAGCCAGAGGGCAAGCAGGGCCCACTGAGGCCCCTGTGATGGATGGACCACACTTATTTATGGAGGAAAAACTGAGCTGCCTTTGGTTTGTTGTTGTTGTGTGTGTGTGTGTGTGTGTGTGTGTGTGTGTGTGTGTGTGTGTGTGTGTGTAGGACTGAGAAACAGGTAAAGGAGTGTGTGAGGTGAAGTGGGCCAATGATTTTGAAGTCTGCTCTAACCTTGACCTTGCTTCCGGGCAAAATATGGCCAAACCATGTGCGTGCGTGCATGCATGCATGTGTGTGAGGGAGCATAGCTGACAGGGTTTTAAAGGCCAGAGGATAGTCTAACCTTGGCAGAGAATAGGTTGGACACCGGCCAGCCTCATCCTCACCTTAATCCCCGTGCCTCATATATCCTTCACCAGACCCTGTAGAGACGATGGCATATTTCACTTTATGACCTGATCATATTTCTGATAAATCTTCACCATTACACCCCAAAAGAGCTCAGTGAATATCGCGGCGATGGGTGCTTACAGCTGGTCGGTGGGCAGCACCGCCGCCCTGCGCCTGCTGAGGGCACTATTGAGCTTCTGTACCGTGCGCCGCGATCTCCAGTCATCGGCAGTCACATATAGGCAGTAACAACCGCCGAACCGCCGTGCAGCCCCCTCATACCAGGTTCCTGCATCCCCAGCATCCCGCCCGCCCGCCCCCACCCACCCCCCCACCCACCCCTGGAGCTCTGATGGATGTGCTTGCCTGCAAAACTACTTATGAAACACTTAACAATAATAATGTTGTTATTTCTCATTCACTATTCCGCAGAGCTTCCATTTAGTCTGTGCAGCTGAAGCAGAAGGTAAATGACAAAAACCCACACTTGTCACAAAATGTCATATAACTAATACAAATGGGGAAAACATGCAAAACAATGGCCGCATCCATATTCCAATGGCAGCTGTGGGTGCCACTGGTGCAATGTAAACACAGGCATTGTTGAATGATTATATATGGGGGGAAAGAGAATGGATGAAAAGGAGAGGCATAAACACTGGAAAGAGCAGGCAACAGCTGAAGGGCAAAATACCAAATATAATGTGTGATTTATCTTTTTTTTAAAAAATATATCTTTGATCCCTCCAAATGGGCCCGATCCATACTTACACTTAGCGTCTTTATTTTCTATCTCAGCTTTCTGTGCATTAATCAGGATGCGCAACATTAAAAATTAATAATTTTCTGGGTCAAGATGAAGAAAAAGCAAGCTTTACCTCCACAGTAACCACTGTATCTGTTTCCATCTTATCCAGCTGGGTATTTTGATCCCAACTACACCAAATGAGCTTATCTTATTATTCAAAATTATTCTGCATTAGTGAGTATCAGAAGAATGTTTTGTCTGGTGCAATTATATAGATCCGCCCTGGCAGTGGGCACATATGCATTATTAATATCGCTATATTACAGTGTTCTGCTGGGGTAATCAGCAAAGTTCTGCTGCAGAGAAGAAATCAGATCTGACAAATATCTTGTTTGTCACTGAGGCAAGTTCTCAACACTGACAAATAAAAGATGGAGGCAGAGTCGGAGAGGCAGGCTTTCTTTCCAAACAGGCAATTTTCCTTTTGCCTTAACCCTTCCCCTGACCCTACCTCTAACCTCCACCCTGTCCAATACCACGGACAAAGAGCACATATTTCATGTGTTCAATCATTGTCGCTGACGTTATGGCCATTGGCTGTGCTGTCAGGCGTGACTATATACTGGCTAACCCTCAGGTCCCTGCAAACACAGCGACAGCAGCTCCTCGTACCATGATAGCTGCCTGCGAAATAGAAGTACAGCCACCCTGTGATCATTCCAGGAGCCATCCTGCCTAACAGCTCTGGGCTTTATGGCTCTGCTGCTTCTGGTGATTCACGCTCTGTCATATAGTGCAAGCACAGCTACACGGACAGACAGATTCATGGGTGAACACACAAATGCACACCTATTCACAGCAGCACACATGCACACGCACATATACCGGCAAGGCTCACACACAGGAACATTGACAAACAAGGCACATTCCTGCACACACAGGGAAACGCATGCCTATACGCAAGACAGAAGCACACACCTGAGATAAAGACACCAGTTCAAGACACACATTGTGCACAAGTATACGCAAACAAAACATATTATTGCACAATGCAGTCACAGATATATTTGTACTTTTATACTCTACTCCCTAATCCTAACCTCAAAGGAATATTCCAGTTTATTACAATGTCGTACATCATAACAATAAACTGCACCGAGGAATGCAACAAGAAGTCCAACAGGGCAAGAGACGCTGGTAGCCGGTTTATCATGCAGCTAAGCTAGAGACAGCAATGCAGAGTCCATGAATTGGCCTTTATACAAACTGTTATCGCCGTAGTTGAACACACACAGTCTCCCTGTGCAACAACGCATCATTACAATGATTTGGGTATGCTCACATCCAGTTCTATCTTTAAATAAATTAGTTTGTATGATCTTTCTGAATAGTTTGTTTACAACTTTTGCGATCCTCTGACTGCTCATATTTTTCCCCACTGAGGTTGTTCATG
>NW_007578497.1:269819-275669 GCF_000690725.1 Stegastes partitus
CACAGAAAACAAAATTTTAAAAAATCAGCACTGTAGAAGTTGAAAAGATGTCTGTTAGAGGGACCTAATATGTCATTTGCACATGGATAAAAGGCCCAAACGTAGACGAAAATTTAGTTTTGCAAAATATCCACATGAGTGTGGATGAAGCAAAAAAGACAGACTAGAGACATCGATAGACAGACAGAGGATTCTTCACCTTGGAAACAGTAGAATGAAAATTACATTAATTCTTCTTCTCAGTTTATTAAAGTAGATAAATTCTAATAGAAATGATGGCCAAAACTATAAAAATGGAGCCCATTTTGTAATAAATCTACAATATCAGTTACAAAATATGTGCTATGTTTAAGTGTTAACACTAAGATGACCTGCCACAATATCCTCACGCCGCCGGGTCACGTCAGAAAGTTTCGCTGCAAACTGTTGTTGAACAGCAGAGATGACGTAGTGACGACCTGGTTATACGACGCTTTGCTTCATTTTCAGTTGCCTCAAACTTCAGCACTGTGGAGCCAGTTTTGCAGTTGCAGCCAACAGTGCAAAACCTGTGTATGCAAGTTCACAAATGTTTAACCTCGCAAATCAAGTTTGCTTCCATGACTGAATTCAGTTTAAAATTCGCCTGCCACAAAAGCAGGTGTGACTGAGCCTGCTGGGAGTAAAACTGGCCCGTTCAAAGGGGAAAATACAAGAGAGCACACACACACACCTGCACATTTACACACCTGTACACGCACACTGATGCACCTACACACACACACACGCCTGCAAGTACACACTCTCACACACAGTCAAATTCAACAGCAGACACACAAACAAGCCACACACCTGTATGCATCTGACTGCACACACACACACACACACACACACAGTCTTCTCTGGATTATTATTCTTCTGCACCTATCACAATGACCCACCACCAGCCCAACACCGCATTTTAGTTGCCAGGGTAACCTCACGGCGACTTTAAGACCCCATTAAAATCAGTCAGGATGGAATAAAAAAAAAAACAGTTCCAACAAAATCCCTCTTAACCTTTACCAATCTTCCTCCCATTCTCTGTCTCCCCAGACCGCTATTCAAATCCACCTGTACCTCTTCACCTTCGTCAACCTGCACATTTTTCCTCTCTATTCCTTCTGTTCCGACAGACCATTATAACTTCTCCCCTCGTTTCTTTGCCTCCCTAATCCCTCGGCTCCCCCCCTTTTCTCCCTCTCCGGTCCTGTTACTCCCTCTCCTCACATTCGCTCTAATACAGTCCCCCTTCTACCTCGCGGCGATCTCTCTGCTCCCTTTTCATCCCATCCCTTCCCCTTCATCTCCACCCTTCCATACACTCGGAGATGGAGTGGATGGACCTTCCCCGTCTATCAACCCCAGCTATGACATTTTATCCCTCTCATCCTCTTCTCCATCCCGCTGCATCACCATCCCTCCCTTCCTCCCTCTCTCTCCCTCCCCAGCAGCCCCCCCTTGGCCATTTCCCTTTGAATGCAGATGTGAGCCACTGCATAAATAGCACGCTGTATATTTTTTTTCCACTGAAGCTCTGCTGATTGAAGTCCAGCCATGACCAGTGCATCGCTTATCCCCTTGCATCCCTTATCGCATCCTCGCGGCTGCAGATGAGCAGTATCCTTCACTTTTGTGTCTCGCGGTGGACGCGAATGAATGATGCATTGTGATCTGGAACATCAAAGTTGTGTTGTTTAATTCATACATCTACATTATCTGGGTGCCCTTGGCGTGTGTCAGTAGAGAGTGCAGTTTAGTGTCTGGGAGCGGGCCGACACTGTCCTGCCCCGGCCACTGTCACACTGATGTATGGCTGCAAATTACAGCGATAAAAGCCTGATGCTGCTACTGTTACCAGCCACTCGAATGCACTTAATGCAGAATGTGGAGAGGAGGAGGGGGGGTGGTGGAGGGGTGAGAGAGAGGAAGAGGAAGAGAGTGTGTGTGATACATTGCACGCTTGCTTGTGTTTGTTATTTTGAGTTACGAACTGTTCAGCTGTCGCCGTCCCTTCGGGAGGCCACTACAAGGTAAATTGGATGTATCTACAACTGTCATAGTGTAGGTACAGTTTGTGTGTGCGTCTGCTGGGATAATAGGATGGCTGCTTGAGTGAACTTTCTCCATCACTCGGCGCGTTACTACCGACAATGTCAGTGAACAGCGTTTTGTCAGATGTTACAGCTTTGAGCGATGTGTAATTCTCAGTGCAATGACAGCAAAGACTGAGATGACTTTGAAGAGACGGAGGGAAAAAAGGCGAGAGAAGACGGAAGAGGAAGACGGAGATGCGGAGATATGAGGAGGGAGCGCGAGGGATGACAGGAAGGCAGGAGGACGGGGAGGGGAAAATGGAGGACAGGTAAAGATGGGGGAAGTGGAGGGAGAGATAACTCTGGAAAAAGCAAAGTAAGCAAAAGAAAGACAGGGAGGAGGTGGTGAGGAAAGAAAAAGTGAGAACTTACTAGAGGGTTTGAAGGGGGGGAAGTTACTATATCAAGCTGGTGATCACTTTCCTCAAAGGTGCTACAGCAAGAACTCGCCTTAAACCACAAATTATGTTAATTAGTGAGCTTTTGGCAGTTTTGCTGACATATCCATATGAATGCAGCATGTAATATTTAATTATTTTTTTAAACATACTAAGTATTTTCACCTCCAACACGCAGCATCTTTACAACAGAATGAAACAACCAAGTATGCACTATACTGGAAATGCTAATGGCTGGATTCAGAGTGGGGTCATGAACCAGATATCAAAGGTCAATAATAAGTGTGTCCACCATTAGCAATAGTGCCATACATTTACAATGCATTAAGTTGCTGTTGCTGACTTGCAGAATATTGTCCCACTCTTTCTAAAGGCTTTGGTGAAGTTTCAAAGACATTGGAGGAGACAGGATCATGTTTTCGGAGACATGAATCCAGAGCATCCCATAGATTTACTGTGGGAGAAATATCGAGAGTGTATGCAGGCCGTGGTAGGACTGGAACTTTTTTTTTTTTTTAGCTGCTGCAGGAGGGAGGTGTACATACTGGCAACATGAGGATGCATGTTGTCTCTCCGATATTTCAAGAGATGGTGGCAAATGAATGCAATCATTTGTGTGAGGACTTCATCTTAATTTCGTTACCATAACTTCTCCACCTTAATAGTCCACTTTCTGTACCACACTGACACTGGTGAAGAGAATCCTTCGTAGTCCTCGTCCAAAGTTTGTTGGAGTCTAGAGTTTCATTGGTATTCCGGTGATAGTAAGCCAATATAGAACTTTACGACATGTAATACAGATGGTCACAGTTGGTGATAGGATGTAAATTGTGATCAAAAGGGGGGAAGTGGATGTAAAATAAAAAGTGCTATAGGGTCTGGCAGTTTACAGTGACGAATGATAACAGATGATGACATCTGGGGTCCAGCAATGACAAAGAGTTACAGGATCAAGATGTGACGCTAGGGGCTAGGAAAGTGTCTCCAGGCATTATCCGATCGCAAAAATCACATGTAGACTCCAACCTCTTGAATGGAGAACTAATGGGTTGTAGTGGCTCAGCAGTTTAGGCTTTGGGCTGCCAGTCAGAAGGTTAGGTGTCTAAGTCGAAGCACTGCCAAGATGCTTTATCTGCTCCAGGAGGTGTCGTGTGGTTAAGTTGGGTTATGCGAAAAAAGACTGCATTTTGTTGTACTGTGCACCATAAAGTTGAATCTTAATCTTACAATGGGAACATGATGTGTTTTTCCTAATCAAGTGTGGTTAATATACAAATAAGGACAATTCATACTTGGCACTCTTCATCAACATCCGCATAGCGCTCACCTTTACCATGCCAACGTCTGCCATCTGCTCTATACAACCGAACACAAGAATCAGCGGTGAAAAGAACCGTCCTCCATCTTGCTCGCGTCCAACAATCGTGAGCAATTTCACAATGGAGCCAATGGCGTTGCCGCTCAGCGTTAGATCAAGGGCTTCACCGTGGACAACGAGAATACAAACCAGCTTCCCTCAAGTGACTCCTCGCAGTTTGAGCAGCGATTCTCTAGTCGCGCACGCCGACAACTTCATCAGCAGTTTTTGTAGCTGATTGTAAACTAATTCACAGACGGACAAGTCAGCTGTGACGTTCCAGGCCTCGGGTGCTGACACGTCGTCCGCGGTCATGTGGCAGATTGTCGTACCATGCTGTCTGAAATGATTTCTTCTACGACAAATGGTGGAATTGTGGACATTCAAGGACCTGGCAATGAGCCTCACTGACATGTCAGCAGCTGTTCTCATCTATCTATTGTCATCTGTGGCATGGTGTCATTTAACTAAACTGCATTTTAAGTTGGTCTTTTATAATCATTGGTTATGCTATATGATCATTGTCCATCACCAGTTGAATAGCTCAAAATCTTTCTGTGCACAACTGGCTAAATTTTACCCCTTTCAAACCGTAGCAGGAAGGAAGCCAGAAAAAAAGACCATTTGCATGCTGCATTTATATTTCTGCTAAGTTTCCCCCTGCTTCCAATCTTTACATTAAGTTCTCCCAATTACCACCAGGCTACTTAATACACACACATTATTCATCTAACTCTTGGAGAGAGATCAAACCAGAGTGTTTCCCAAAGTGCTGAAATACTCTTTCAGCTTTTGATAACTGCTGCTTCCATTTTTCTGGTGAAAATCGCCTCAAGAACAAGTACGTACATTTGCTGCTCATGCCTATTTTGTCTGCCTGTTTTCTTTCTTCCCCTCTGTGACCATCACCTGAAGAGATGTGGATATAGTTTCTGCCTACCTCAGCCTTGACCAGCCAATTGATTTTCCCTGGCAGTCTGTTGGGATCTCATTTCAGTTTCCAAATCGTTTAATTTCGCTGAAATTACAGCCAAATCCCCAAGACAACAGCCCGGAGAAAATAATTCGGAGACCAAAAAACAAGGCCCTTTCTCCACGAACACGACTTGAAAACAAACACTGGAGCCCGTTTTCCTGGTGAACAGCCAACAGTTATGTCCACACATTTACTGCACAGACCACTTAATGACTTCCTCCCTTTGCTCGCTTGATATTGACCCTAATAGTGAAGCTAATTGGCTTACTGTATGTAGCGCTGTTTCATCTGTAGAATGTTAAAGACGGTGGGTTTGTGTGTACGTGTGGCTTTTCTCTACAGCAGTAAAGTCGCTGCTTCTTAATGGTCCCTTTTTTTTTTTCACTGGCTGGATCTATGATGGGTCTGTGTGGCAGACAGGTGCAGAATACCAATGAGGAGAGCAGTTTCCATAGGAATGGCTTTATCAGTCCGGCACGCTGCAAGATCACAAATCAACCTCTACCTCTGTGCAATTTCAGTTTAATGAGCTCAATTGGAATGAAAGTTCAGAAACAATATTGCCAAAGCAATTAGGTACAAATGGTTAGAGTATCATTTGTATAATAATGAGAGATGATAACAGAGTAGGATCGTCTTCATCACTTGCATTTTAAAAAGACACATTACAGTGGAAAATTTGTGGAATCCGAACACGACGTTTTACATTTCAGATATTCCTTTTGTCCGTCTTTCTGATTGTAAATTGTCGCGCAAGTTAATCAGCGTGGTTCTATAGAGGACAAATAAATGTCAAATGAGGAAAAAATGAATCAGTTACAGTGAAAGCAAAGAAAATTTGACCACAATAGAAAAGAAATGTAGCTTTGTTTGATGTAACACACGTTTGATAAATTAAATAAAACTGGAATTGAGAAAATAATCAATGAAATGCCCAGTAATAGAACGGAACATTTAATTTAGATTTGATAGCGACAAAGTCAGATAAGGCTGTACTTCTGAATA
>NW_007578497.1:276408-287700 GCF_000690725.1 Stegastes partitus
TGACCCTAGCAGTGTATAGATAATGCATGGATGGATTCTTTTCTGGTTCTCACATATATGGCTGGATTAGTTTAATCTTACAACTTGATATTTTGTACGTAGAGCACAGAAATCATGATTCTATATTTTATTGTTGATTTTTAGGTCAATGGGTTAGGCTTAGGGTTCGGCTGAATTCGTTGCTGTGTTTAGGCTGAAAAATATAACTTGTATTTAACTGTGGGCTTTTCATTTCATATTGCAAAAATGAAGATGGACGTCTTTGCGGGAGGTTATTTTGGGAGTGCAACATGTAAAATAAAGTAGGTGAGCTGGTGTGCTCGAGCTTCAGCAGTCGGAGAGGGAGAGGGACTTCACAGAGTTACATCTATATCATTTTACTGGATGAGGTTATTTTCAGGGGTAAAATATGTAAATTTATACATACAAAATGAGTTTTCCTGGGTTTAGCAATGACAGGGTACTTTAAATAATCAAACTTGTCATCTCCTCTCCCTCTCGTCCTGTTGAAAACCTGAGCTGCACATGAACTAAATGCACGAAACCGACACACATACCGATGCACACTTCAGAAGCTGTACACCACCGTACTCGTGGGGCAGACAGCCACTCTCAAAGCACACTGTAGCTTTGTTGGTCACGTGTCAGACAGCTCATGTAGAGAGAGATGCAACGCCATCTGGGAATCAACGAAACCCCCAACATGGAGACTTTATTAAAGACTCGACAGGTGACGGAGGTCCAGGAGAGATGGGATCCATCCACGGAGGCATACAATCCTCCATCTCCCCGTCTCTCTATTCCTCTGTCCCTTCACACTCATTGATTGCTTTCATCCTGTAATAACCTCTCGGTCCCACCACTTCCATCCTCTGACTGCTATTGTCTCTCTTCACTCTATATTCTCCGCTGAATTTCCTTTTCTCTCGTCTATCGTTCACATCTCCCCCAGCCACCTCCGTCTATTCTTCATCGCCTCGCCGTGCGTTGCTCTTCCAACACCTTCCCCTTCCTCTTATATCTCGCCTTCCTCCTCCTTATCATTCTCATCCCCCTCAGCTCTACCTTTAAACCTTCTAACCTCCCACTCTCCCTCCCCGTTTCTCGTTTTTTTTTTTTCCTTCTTTCTTTTCCCCGGCCTTTTCTACTATTCTCGCTCGGTTTCCATCTCCTCTCCCTCTCGCCGCCTCTCCCCTCCTTTCATGGTGTTGCTGTAAAGGTCAGGTTAGCTCCATGAATAAGCTGTAGATTTATGATGCTGCCATCTCCCAGGAATCACTGTGACCAGGGCCAAACAAAAACAACACCGCAATAGACCGCAATAGATCGCCAGAGCCCCATTCAGCAAACGCAGGGGTTATTAATGAGGCTATGGGCCGGTGCACTAGAGGTTGAGGGAGTGGTTAAAGCTGGGAGTAGCGCACACACCTGTGCACTCCAACACACTACAAAGGGACGCACATAAACCTTTACTGACAAACACATTGTCTACAATATAAAGCAGCAATACACAAGGGGTGCTCATACCTCAGGGGGTAGTTTTGCAGTTGCCAAGGAAAAATTTGAAAGAACAGAAATTACATATGATCTGAGAATGATTCTTTTTTTCATCCATGTACCGTAACTGTAAAGAAGAAAATAGCATTAAAAAATTGGAATAACATTGAAAATAAGCAGAAATGTGCTGCAGCAGGCCGACTGCACAGTGAATATCTCCCACCAGTCAATGTGTAATGTTTACAGATTACACCACTATTGAGAGTGAACGAAAAACCATTTGCAGGCAAAAGAAAAGCTGAAACTGCTCAGTAAGGGGATTTAGATAAAATAGCTAAAGATAGTTGGTTAGGGCGCACAACACATGGGCCTGTCAGCAGCCAGGACGCTGTTCGATTCAAAGTTGGCCAGACATTTACTGTATATCAGTTCCCTGTCGTTTATTTTGCCATGAATAAAATGAATAAATAAATAAAAAATTTGAAAGTAACTAATAACCGAAGTGGCTAATTGTGAGGAATAACCAAGAGTAAGCAAGAAGTAATTCATAAAATACTGATAAAGCAGATAGAACGTTAAAATAAATGTACCAACCACTAATGTATAGTCGTGAACATACACTTGTAAAGACCATGTATATCACAGCAGTCTTTAGTTTCCAATAAATCCTGCATGTGTCTTTGTCACAAAACACAATCATGCAATTTGTTTTTTTCCTGAACATGGGGCCGTCACCATAGCTCACCTGGTTGAGCTGGCGACCCATGTACAGGGGCTATAGTCAGCGGCCATGGGTTCGAATCCTGCTCCTGGCCCTTTGCTGCAACCCTTCCCCACTTTCCTGACTGTCCTATATAGTAAAGGCAAAAATATAAAACAAAAATACCTCTTATATAAGTATTTTTAACATGTTTGAATTCAGATAGTTTATAGCATTCCCTCAATGATGCTTCAAAGTGAATGGAAGTGGATCACAAGAGCATGCACCACTTGCTTGTCTGCACAGCCAGGAAGGAAGGTAAATGGGAAGTGACTAAACAGGAAGTGTCCAAACAGCGTGGGATGCCCTGAGAAAGAAAAAAAATATATACATTTTACAAATTAGATGGCAAACTGTATTTTAATTTGTCACCTTTATTTGTCAGAAGAAAAAAAATAACAACAAATAAAGACACAATGTAAAAGTTAAAGAAAGGCAGCACATAATAATAATAAACCAATTCAATAATCACAATCCAACAAAACGACTTTCAGTAAAACTTCCCTTTGAAGTGGGTATGCATAAATTTGTACTTTTTGTGGCGCTACAACAGATCTAACCATGTTTATACTAAATGCATCGTGCAAGCAGCAGCTGCTCCATATCTCCATCTGTGTCTACAAAGCAGGCCATCAGGTGCAATAACAAGCTTTAGATCACATTAACTTTTTTAACCTCTCAGACTCCATTTACAAGCATATAGCGTAAGTAAAACACATATATTATACATACAGGTCACAAATTTAAGGAGAATGTATTCTGTGATATGAACTGGCATTGACTCTCCAAGTCTCAGGAACTCTACAGAAGGGATGGAGCACTGTTCTTTCAAAATGTATTTTGATTACGGTGGCGAGCGCTGTCTAAATTTAGACTTCTGCACTGAATCTGTGCTGTAGGTACAGTGTAGGCGCAAACCCCACATCATCGTCTGATGTCCTCCTCAGGCTACGAAAATGTAACTACACGCTGTGTCGACCACAACAGCTGTGATTAGTCTGCTTGGTAGTGATATGCTAGAATATAAGAAAATAGCCAGTGTGGTGCTACCGTAACCACATGCCGCCTTCTTGTTTCTATAGCTCTACCAATCCCTGATTTAACTAAGTCGGTGCCAATGGCTTCTTTCTTCTCTGTAATGCAGTCTTCTCACAACAGGACCCGTTTTCCACCTTATTCCACTCTATTTTAGCCACCATTATATGAAGAACGTGGGGGAAAAAAACTCAACACAGTGGTACAGAAAACCCACCACTAAGTAGTGTTCTAGTGGTGTAATCGTAGAGTGACACAAGTGCTTAAGTGTAAATGCACACAATGGCACAGGCCACTACAAGCGTCTACGTACATTCAGCTCAGGCTTATAAATCAAGTTTAACGTGGTCCAAAAGCTCCAATCGGTGTTTCATTAGGTTGTGATGTGGTGGCTGCGAAGGCCACAGCATATGATTCACATCGTTTTCATTCTCATCTAACCATTGGGTGACCCCTCGTGCCCTGTGGATGGAACATTGTCATCCTGGAAGAGACTCTCCCATCGGATGAAGGTGATCACTCAGAGCAGCTCTGTATTGCAGTGACTCTTCCCTCTCAGACAAGATGTACTTTTACAGTCGCCAGTTTGCTGAGATTTACCAGTCCAGATATGGAGCAATATTACTGAAGCATGCATATTTAATGCACACAACAAATGGAAAAAATGATATTAGATACAAAAAAAAAAAGCCAGCTCTCTAATTTGGAAAAGTAGAAATAAAAGTTTTTCTCTATCTTAGTGAATGACTGGCACTGAGAGGAGGCAGCTAGTTTCTGTTAGTCATGGAAGTGGGAGAAGGTTGCAATCCTGAAGCGGGCTACAAGTTGGACGTCTGATATTGTGGATCTGCACTTTGACTTGATGATTTTCATGTGAGAAAAACTAGACTCACACAAACAGGTTGATACAAAAAGTACTGACAAATTCAGGGCACATCCTCTGAGTTTGGGATACTTTTGTACCATCAGTGAGTTTCAGAAGTCTCCTTTCATTCCAGGTGTTGCCCTGGATTTGATCTCAATGTCATCTTGCAACGTGAGAATCTCAGTGCAGGTGCAACAGTGCTTCTACTTTGGAGGCAATGCAATCAACATCAATACCCGCCCCGAATGGAAAACTCACTGCAGACTCAGTTGATGCAAAATCAATAAAGAGCTTCTCAAATTTGGACAAGCTGCTCAGAACTTGCTCCTCATAACGTGCGCTGTCAAGCTGCAGCGTCTTTGCCCTGACGTTGATGCCCTTTCTGCATGTGAGTGAAGCTCTGCAGGTCACAGCGTTACTTGACTTGTAGCTTGCTGTTAAACGTGTTCACTGAACTAATCATGCTGATTACGTGTTTATCCTGACCCAAGTTAGGTTTGTTGGGCATGTCAGTGAGATCTGTGAGGAATGCTGAATACAAAACCCACTGGAGATCCTCACGCTGTGCATACGCTGCATGTTTGGAAAGCTTCACAGAGTCTTTGATTTCAGGTTGACAGCTCAGTGAATCTTGGCAAAAACACACCTCTGCTTCGTTACCTTACCTGATGCTGTATCCAGTGTGCACAGCCAAAACCTTAATCATGTCATTTACTTTTTACTTTATGTAGAAGTGTTTGTGTGTTTTAAATCTGATGGTTTTGCCCCTTTTAATGTCTTGATATTTTGATGCACGGTCACCTTTGTGATGAAGCAGAATATGTGCAGGAAAACAAAAAGAGATGAATCATTGTATTTAATAATGTCTTTGACTGGGCATTTTGTAATTGCCTGGGAATTAATTTGCAATCAACCGGTCGATCATGATCGATCGGTTGGGCACCCCAGCTCTACGGGGACAAGTGGGCCCAAACCCTACCAGCAAAAATCCTCCACAGCATAACAGAACCAGCAGATTTCTTCACTGAGCAGGTCAAGCATTCAGGCCTGTGCCGTTCTCTTGGTGTACGCCAAACATGCACTCACCCACTCGTTGTGTATGTGGTGAAGGATCATCGGACCATATCATTTTTTTTCCACATCTCTGCAGGTCAGTGCCTGTGCGTTTTGCACCGCTGAACTCTCAAATGCGCATTCATCTTTGCAATGATGGCCTTATGCACTGCAACCCTACTATAATATTCCTCTCCATGTAATTGTTGGCAGGCTGCTGTTGCTGACAATCTGATCACGTTGTGCAGAACGTTCTCGGTCAGTTGCCCTTGTTTTTCTTTACGTGTCATCAAAAGCGTGCTGTCGACTACAATTTGCAACCCTATTCACGGATGTCCGTCCCATAGATATAAATGCAGATACTGCTTCTGTTCCTGTTCCAATTAAAGGTCCCATATTGTGCTCCTTTTCAGCAAACTAAACAAACTTTTGCTCCACAGTGTCTCTCAGTTTTTCAGCTCAGAATACTGCAAAGCTGGTTCATTTTACCTTGACTGTATACTGTAACTCCGAGGAATGTTCTGTCTAGTTCTGGTTGGGCTTGAGGACTAGCAGAAGGAAACATCTTCATATGTTGACAGCTTTTAATTTACACCTCCAAGTTTCTAACCAGCACAAAACACAATAAAAATGGATTTTCACCATATGGGACCTTTAAAAAGTGGCCAGTTGGGCAGTCTTTGTGACTGAAGCTCCTTCCATCTGTGCCTCATTAATAAAACCATCTTTCAAAGCCACTTGGATAATTTTCTCTTCCCATCTTGATACAAAAACAGTATCGACTGGACCTTAGCAGCATGTATTGGAGTCAGTTTACTATTTCCCTTTGCATGTTCTTTAGCACCACCTACTGGTTGCAGCTGTTTAGCAGCACTAGAAAGGAAGTGAGCTAGAACCAGGAAGTGCTGTTCAGGAAGTAGTTTTCTATGTGATGTAGTCAGAGTGAGAGTCACAGAGCATCGATCCTCTTAATCCCGTGTCTTAAAGTCTACAAACCGGCTTCAATCATAAGTCATCAGCTATTTATAATTATATTAGCATGTTTCTGTTACGGTCTGCAGGGTGGCACAGTTGGTAGCACTGTTGCCTCGCAGCAAGAAGGTTGCCGGTTGGTAGGGACACCGGAATCTTTCTCCGTGGAGTCTCCATGTTCTCCCCGTGCAGCGTGGGTTCTCTCTGGGTTCTCCGGCTTCCTCCCACAGTCCAGAAACATGTTGAGGTTAATTGGTGATTCTAAATTGTCCGTAGGTGTGAATGTGAGTGTGCTTGGTTGTCTGTCTCTAAGTGTAGCCCTGTGATAGACTGGTGACCTGTCCAGGGTGTCCCCTGCCTTCACCCTGAGTCAGCTGGGATAGACTCCAGCCCCCCATGACCCTAGTGAGGATTAAGCGGTGTATAGATAATGGATGGATGGATGTATGTTTCTGTTACTATTGTTTGGGTTGAGTATAGTATTCTTGGATGATGGTTAGTTTTTCCAAACGGATGCATCAGTAGTCGGTGGTTGAAGCACAGGTGCATATGTAAATAGTATCTACTGTTGTATTTCTGATGTTTGTTTGAGGATGGTTGGAGGTCAGTTGTACAAATCATTTGCATTTGTTGTGTTTCTCCACTCATTTATTGAACTATTTACTTTAATTTGTTGTTTACTTTGAGAAAACCAGTTCTAGAAACAGTTGAAATGTCCAGATTCTGGCAACTTCATATGTAGGAGAGTCTTGTGTGCAAAGCAACCTAAACACTTGTAACAGGTGGTGTCAGTGAACGCTGCTTGACCTCATCTGACAGAAGTTTGAGAATAGAAAGGAAAATAAATTATATGTATGCAGTATACAGCAAGCAAACACCTGCAAAACACTGGCTTTTATGCCTGTAAACACTGGGATCCATTTCTCGAAACACAAACAACCAGATAAACGGAGATAATGAATATCAAGGGAAAAAAGGACACAAGTTCAAGCATCAGCAACAACTTACTGAATAAAAACATTAAAGGCAAATACAAACTAAAAACAGAATTTACATAAGTCGGCCTTATCATCCTGTGCAGTTCAATCAGTCTCTGCAAATATGAACATCTTTTTTTTTTTTCCCCTCCAATACCAGACACTGTGACAGACTGATGTCCTGGGGATATGGTCAAACGTTCTGCTTACTATATGCACAAAAGGATAAAGCTTTTTTGTGTGCATAAAAGCTTTTTTCGTAATAACATACAACAGATTAAAGTCTTAGTGCTGTGCTTTGGGAGAGAATTGTTTGTGTTCCCTTTGAACTGCTCTGTTGGAAAAGAAAAATGCATACGATTTTCTTTGACATTTTCTTCCAGGATCTCATTTTAACACACCAAAAGCCTTTTCTTCGTCCACGCTTCACATTTCTGCAGCTACGTATGTTGTTAAGGTGTATTTTTCTGAGATTGCGGAGAGCTTTGGCACATTCTCGGTTTCATGTACATCATATTAAAATGTTTTTTTTATGAAAATCCTTAGAAGCTCTTGTAGATTCCCCCAGCTTCTTAGGTAGTTAGGGGACACTCAGGCACTCAGACATATAAAATTACCCGTCTACACCTCCAGCCAGCCTCATTACTCCCTTCTTCCTCACAATTTCCTCGTGCTGCTCCTGCACCCACAGCTACCCTTGAGCCTCCCTCGGTGGATATTCTCACTCCCCCAAGTGTTGGGTCACAGTGGGGTCAACCTCCAGTCAACAGTCTGGATTAAAATTTCACGAGAGCCCTGATGCATATTTCATTGTTCCATGCCCTCTATCCATCATGCTATATCCTCCTGGCTGCCTGTCTCTCCTCACCGCGGTGATCTGTTCGTCATATTTGTCCAGGCCTCCCAGCAGCTAGCTGTGCTCATAACGCAGGAAAGAGTGACATGCAGATAGCCATTAAGAGACTCTTACTGTCACAGTGATAAATACAAAAGTAGCCCGCAAGATTGCCTATTCTTGCTTTTCAAAAAATAAAATGACAGTGCTTATGGCAAAGCGGCTTCAACAGACTGTCATCTCTGGTGTGTAGGTATTAGTGTAAAAAGGCAAAAGGGTTCCCTTAACGCAAAGTAAAAAGCAAACAGCTTTAGAGAAAGAGATGTGCCGTTGAGATCAAAATATTTTTCCATGAAGCTTCATTTTGGGCGCACAAAAGTAAGATTGAAATCAATAGCGAACGTTTTAGTCCCTCAGTTTCTCATCAACTTTTATGGATTCATGGTTGCGGGTCACTTAAATATACCAGGCACAGGTGCAGTCGATTCCACCATCCTTTCAGTTAAGTAGAAAGAGAAAAATACTACAACGGCACACACATTTATAGATGCTTAAACATTACATATCGGGGAATATGCTGAAGTGGCTGCATGGCCGCGTTACACAGCAGTAGAAAGTCTTGGCAAAGATGTTAGCGATCAATCACAGAATATTACGTTTGTTATAATCCCTGTGCTGTTGGAGTGGTCGTCAAAAAACAACTGACATGATTCTACACAACATAGAAATGTAACCCTCTGGTCCAAATGCAGCTTCGCTGACTTTGTTTAGACCTGTCTCTTTCTTTTTAAATCACTGTAGGTTCATTTTTTGATGCAGGATAAAGTCCTGGTCCTCTGTGGACAGCCGTGATTAGAAGTAGAGAGAACTCAGAAATGTCCGTCTGACACAGTTCTACTGATATAAATCATAATAGAAACAACAAAGTCAGAATTTCGAGTAATTATTCATTTTATCAAAATTAAAAAACTGGAATATTTATATGTTTAAAACCTCTACAAACCTTTACACTACTCTGCAACCTTTGAAAGATGTTTGACCATCCTCAGTCTATCTTCCAGAAAGGTGATGGTAGTTGTTGCTGTTCTGGATGCCATTTTTGAACCATGTTACATTTATCTAACTGATCATGTACCTTTGATTTTCCTCTTGGTTTCTCTAATTTGTTTGCATACCTGCTCTGTTAAAGCACAACCTGCAGTTCAGCCGAAATGTTCTGAAAAGTTTTTGACGTTTCTGTTGGAGTCATTCATGCTCAGAGGGTTTGCTTTTTTTTTTTTTACACAATCTGGTACAAACAGTTTATATTCTGCTTTTTTTTCTTTATTAAGACTTGAAGAATAAAGTCATTCTGATCAAATATGACAGTTTGCTTTGCTTAGGTTTTCTGATGGAACCAAACCACACATGGTTAGATGATTAGAGGATCACCTGAAAACTGAAAATCAAAAAGTGTGTCCTGTTTGGAAAGTTTCTGGCTTTAATAAACGGTAAATGTTGGCCATTGTTTTATTTTTGTTTGTTTTTTTAAAATATAGCATACCTGTAAACCTGCCAGCAGGTTTCGGGAATCAAGCAGTTAAAGCATTGCTTGAGTATATTTTACACTGAAAACAGGGACATTAGCTATCTGTAAGATGACTGATGCTCAGTTATGTCTCACAATGCAATGCACAATGGAAATGATGGAGCTGCTCAAAGCGAGAATATAAACAGAGGAGGAAAGTCAAGGTCATTAACATATCCTTGTATTATATATATATATTATGTTGTAATATATATATTTATATATATAATACAAAGAAATTACACAGTAGGAGAGACAGCAAGAACCACAAATCCACCACACACACACAAACCACAGTCGTACAGTAAGTACTGCTAAGCCTGTGAAAACAGAGAAGTTTCTCGGTTTGCTTTTAGGCTTTGGGTGTGTGCGCGAAG
The DNA here is from genome assembly GCF_000690725.1 of Stegastes partitus. Taxonomy (NCBI): domain Eukaryota; kingdom Metazoa; phylum Chordata; class Actinopteri; family Pomacentridae; genus Stegastes; species Stegastes partitus. Next base: position 286,347 of record NW_007578497.1, read on the forward strand.
ACTCCGACTGCTGCCTTTTAAATGAGCTGAAGCCTTATTCTCATTGATGTGCAAAATAAATATATTTCGAAACAAATTGCGGGTGGTGATGAGACAAGTCCGGAAAAATCTTGGAAAACAAAAGTTTTAAATCGTTTGAAAAATATTTTGCTTTCTTTTTGCGGAGTTTAATTGGCAGCTACTTTCTGGAGTCAGCAGCCGTCTGACTGATGTCTGTCAGCTCTCATGCTGCATCACTTCTTGGTAATAAGAAAGAGTAAAGCGCACACAGTTTTGTTTGAGTACAAACTGCAAAAACAGTGTGACACTGAGTATAGACACTTTATAGTGATGGTGGTATGGAACGAGGGCACAACTTAGGCCCCACATAGACTCCCTTTACTTACAGAATCGCACCAAGCGACTGTAAAATGAATGAGGTGATGCATTTTAGAGACAATACAGCTACATTTAGGATCACTGTCACCAACGCTTGAATCAGACCAATGTCTCATCAGTACAGTACTAATACTAGATTATTATTAGAGTAGAGCTGCTATCTGTGAATAATCTGTACAAGATCGGAACATTTTTATCGCATGTGTTGCTACAAATTGCTGTTGGAGTTGGTATCAGTGTTGTATAGCAGCCAGTAACATACAGTCGTAGTGCATTACTGTAATTTGATTATGGTTTCAGTGACAAGCAATGTCAATGTTTTTTTTTTTGTAAATATTCTATTCACTGTCGCACTTTGGAGAGGCCTGAAATAAATTTAAAACCACAGCTGACGTCTACGCCATCGTTTTCTCCCAGTTTGGTAAAGTTACTGGTTGAACCCCGCGACATAAGAGTTTGCAATTTGAAATGAAAACTATGGATTTTTTTTGTTCTTTTTTTAAAAGAGTTACTACTTCTGCTTCTTGTTTTGTTAACATTTTTGCTTTTCTGTCTTACAGGAACTTGGATGAAGGGTCGACGTGAATTCCATTGCTCGGCGGGGAGGACTGGTGCGAGATGCTTGACACCGGAGCTGGCGGCTAGCTTCAGCTGGAACGGGTGAAATATGTCATCAGGTAACTCCAAAGTGATGCGTGATCTCCGCTGGCCTGCAAACGTTAGCCACCGGTGAGACTGAAGTCAGGAATTGAGCTGGTTTTGGTTCAGAGTCGAAGGTGTGGATGGATTTCTGGAAGGAAAGGAGGCAGCTAGCAGAACTAAACTAGCTGGTGATGATGTGGAATGTAGGATGGATACCGCTATGTCTCATTTATTGTTTGTATTTAAACACAGAAGATGCATCGTGTGGGTGAGATGGCTTTGGAGTTATTTAAAGGCGCCTTTTGACAGACGCAAAAGAATCGTGCAAAACAAG
>NW_007578497.1:288301-291475 GCF_000690725.1 Stegastes partitus
AAAAAAAACAGGTTTTCTTATCAAGGCAACAAAGGTAGCGTGGTAACGACAGTCTGCTCATAGGTTCCCATGGTGAAAAAGAGAATAATGTCACGCTGTTCAAGTACGATTTCACTTTGTTTTCACATTCCTGAAGGTAGCTCTAATCTTTAGCTTTCATTTCCAGAGGATTAGATTTCCTGTGGATTTAATTGTGATCCCCTAAACCTCGGTATCCTCTCGTCTAGCTCTCTGCCTCTGCGGGGGGAATTCCACCTCAGCAGTCTTGTCCGTCTAAACCGCAGCAATCTTCGCGTCTACCTGCTTTTTTTTTTTTTTTCTGCTGCTGCTTTCTAGTCTCTGTGCCGCTGAACTCTGGCTGACCTGACAGTAGACTGGTTTAACCCGGTGGTAACCCCCTCATCCACTTGTCTCATCACCTCCACAAGCTCTTGGAGGAACCCGACCGCACACACAACTCACACCCACACAGAAAGTGCAGCCCGGCTCATTCATTCGAGCACCACGGTTGACTGGCAGAGTGAATTGCCTCGCACTAAATAAAGTTCTCATCCATTTTTAATCGGTTACGGAAGAAGCGGGGGCAAAAAAAAGAGAGAAAAAGAGGAAAAGAAAAAAAAGGGGCAGGCAGGATATATGCGAGCTTCGAAATACAGTACGCAAACAAACAAATATGAAAGAGCTATGTATGCAAGCGGCAGCCTCAAAGCAGCGTGAGGTGGCTTCAGTCAACAGCACGCAGTCTGCTGCAGGGGGGCTCGTGGCAACCGCAGCATATGGCTCTTCAGAAACTGTGCTGCTTATGAATGAAAATCAGTCTGCAGATGTTTGTTTGCGTCGAAACGTTCCCACAGAGAGTATTTATTGGACACGTTAGAATGATTCCATCAGGGCAACATGAAACCTGTCACGGATTCAGTTCTCACCTCCTCGACGAGCGCGTCCGGACGCATGTCAAAACATCCAAACCCATCCAAATCATCCAATCTCAGCTCTGAGAGGTCATCCGTCGGCCACCTGTCACATGTTGATCTTTTTTTTTTACTGTGTTGAAGGCTGAAATCTGAAAACATAATCACTCAACCCATCACTCCGTCAAACCCGGGAGGCATATTCCATTCAACACTCCCCTTATTTTCCTTTGTAGAAAAACTTATCTGCTCAAGATGTACCTCGTGTCATCTGCTGTGCACTGAATCATTTGTGCTCTCCTACAACTCCTTTCTCTACTCACTCACAACGTGTCATCAAAAAACTAGGAGGGAAAAAAAAAAAACATTATCTGTCTCTAAGAGGGATGTTGTCAGGGTACTACATCTCAGCTTGTCATTGCTTTAACAACAACAACCAAACCAAAAAATCTGAAGCTTTTTGCACCAGATAAAAATAATAATAATAAACGGCCTAAAATTTTAAATAAAAAAAACAGCACAAACACAATGTAAGACAGAGTAATGGCAAACGGAAGCCTGCATTAAATAAACATTACAGCCAAATGACTTCTAAGTACAAACGTTAATGTTACACATGGCAGAAAATCTGAATGAGTCGCCCATTAGTTGAGTGGCGAATTCGCCTCCTCATTGTCAAATAAGAGGCCTGACAGAAGAGACGGAGGACAAATGATTGCTGCGCTGTAATGGGACGCGAATAATGTGCTGTGAAAGCACTGTAGTAATGGTGTCACAGTATCTGCAGATTTGTGTGCCTGTGCATGAGAATAATTTGTCATTTGTAAAAAAAAAAAAATAAAAATGTGAGTTGTAAGCTTGTGTTTAAACGTTGGTGTACAGTAGATATGCATGTGTGTGCACATAGTGTGTATGATTATATGTTGGTAGTGGCACTATGAGCGTTACGGGTGAACGCTCCGCTGACTCCCAGAAGGGCTTTTAGACAACGTGGCCACAGACTAACACTTTTCCCGGGTCATTGTGAGGCTGTAGTTGTGTGTGTTTTTGTGCGTCCGCATTAGAGTCCGTGTGACTGACAGCTTGCCCTTTACTGCAACATAAACTCCTCGTACAAAGTAGTCAATCAGGATCAAGTCAAAAAGTGGCGAGCCCTGTAACACGCCGCTTCAGTCTTTATTTAAAAAGCCAACTCACTAAAAACCAACTAATTTTCCAAATAGTCTAAGAAAAGGATTCCTGTTGTGATCAGGAGATTAGTTAAAACACGAAGCGGTGCGTTTTATCAACATAGCCGCAAGCTTCAAACTGACGTGTCTCCTGCTGTAATGGGAGGGAAAAAAAGTCTGCATAAAATTAGAACAAATAAACTCTGTTTTTAAATAGCAGAAAGTAGAAAGTAATGACTTTGGTTGACAAGCTAAAATTCCAAAAGCTTTTCCACAACCAGCCCCAAATAATGATGCCACCAATAACAACAAAAATAACAACAATTCATAAATACAACAGCAGTTCAAACCTACTGTCGCTGCTTCTCTTCATAGATTCTCCAGCCTAGAACCTTTTCACGTGTTCTCTCAGGTGTTCAAAGCTACGAAAGTGTTGATATAAAAAGTCTGTTGTTCATCAGGAGCACTTCAGGGACTTTTTGCCAAGAAGTTAAAGCTGCTTTGATCAATATTTTCACGGTTGGTCAGTTTACTCTGTGTAGTGAAGACAGGGTTCTTGGTAATGATGGATCTACTTTTTACTATTTTGGATCATCCTAACTGCTCTGTTCAGTTTATTTCACACTGGTTTGGCCAAAAAACAACAACAAAACAACTCACCTTTTCTGGTACAGAACACCACTAACATAGTGAGGAGCTGGTAAACATCGTGGAGCATTTAGCAGCTAAAGAGCCTGGAGCCATCGGGGTAGTAAATATTGCCCTTGGCACCAGCAATTATCAGCCTGATTAAATATTCAGCATTTTTCCAGTGACCGATGATTTCTTCTAATAGATTCCTAATAGAATAAATACATTTTAAAAATGCATTACTTTGGCTCTATTTATCTGTATTCATCTCTAGGATCTAAAGCAAAGTCCCGCCCACAGTGCTGTCTGATATCTCATCATATAGCCAATCAACACTTAAGGATACATTTTTGAAAATTTCTACTTTAATTAAAAATATGGAAAACATAAATGAAGGTAGTTCAATGAAGTTTGATGCTAGAGTTTGCCTTGTTCTAAATTTCAACCCCAACATGTCCATTTGT
>NW_007578497.1:292357-302950 GCF_000690725.1 Stegastes partitus
GTGTCCATGTGGACCCTCGTGGACTTGGGTGAATTGTGACGTTTATGACATTCACACCCCTGCAAACATAAACGGGCCTTTACACTTGGGTGTTACTATTTTTTTACTCTGTTTTCACTTCCTGTTTGATTAGGTTTAGGTACCAAAACTACATGGGTGTGTCTAGGAAAATGTTGTGCTAAATGCATGTCAGACGCTTGATCAAGTTTAGGCGGCAACACTGCATGGTTATGTTTAGAAACATTGCATGGTTCGAGTTAAAAGACAACCGTTTCACAAGACGTTTGAAGCTTTCCCTCCTTTTCAGGGTTACGAGGGTGAGGAGTCCTGACCCATCGTCATACCATCATAGCATCATAACTAAACTCAAATGTGTTTTTCAGCTCTGAAAAGGTTAAAATCTTTACCCATTTCTGTGAACTTCCAGAGCCTGTAAGTGTAAACTTCCAAACAAACAATTATTTCCATTTAAAGAACAGATATTAAACAAAGATGTTTTCATGGAGTCAGTCTGGCGGCTCATAATATATGATTGGCCGGATGAAAATAGTGAAGCAATACAATAAACGGCAAAGACATGTTTGTTTAAATTGTAGTCGTGATGTGTTGTAAACAAAATAATCTGGCAGAAAACATGTTTCCCTCAAAAGGTTGTTGAGAGAACAGCTCAGCTAGATTCTCAATCACCAGAATGTGATTTTTATCAGACAGGGCTGATTGAGGAAGATCACTGGATGTGGTTTACAGTCCAGAAAAAGCAAATGAGTGGATCTGAAGTAGAGATTGTTTTATCATCAACAGTCGTAGTTAAGAATTAGCTTTAACGAACAGCACTGACAACCTGATTCCACTTCCCTGCCCAGATTTCACAAGTTTCAATACTAGAAGCCCAAATGTTTGTTGGAGTTTTTATTTTTTTTTTCAAAGGTAGAATTTACACTGGCTTTTGGAATGCCGTCAATAATTAATACGTCCAACGTGTTTCATTGGGGTATCAGTGCACCCCTGGTGGACGCGCTGATGTTTCTTCTTACCTTGTAAACAACTTGGAAGCAACGCAGGACTGAATTTCAAAAAGCCTTTGTATAACTTTTACATCTCCTGTGTCTGCTGGACTGCTCTCACCTACCGGAGGCCACAAATCAAACTGACAGGGTCAGAAAGCCGGTTTCATAAAAGAAACAGCAACATTTTCTCAGGGCACCTGTGATTGATATTTTATTAATCCTGAACTTTGCTCCGGTGCTTTTTCGTATACAACCTGACACACACACACACAAACCCAACCCCTCAAGAATATTTGCATGAGTGTGGCTGTAATGGGGTTTCCTTTGTGATATGCATGTATTTATGGGCTGGTTTCAGAAGAGCATCAGTCCCATCTTTGTGCCTCTCCCATTGTTAATTGATCTGAGATGAAACATCCGCTGTGCTGTGTCAAATTCATGATTAAATACTTTCCCCGCCCTAAAAAGCATCAACCGGCGCCTGATAAAATGGAATACTCAAGCATTGCCACTGTCACATGATGCAGGCGTTCCCCAATGGGAAAAGAAAAAAAGCACTAATTACAGATGGCAACAAACGCAGACTTCACCCCGTGGAGATTCCTCAGCGCTCTGAGAGATGACACAGAATTCAGTGCAGGTCCTAAGAATGGTCCTTATTAAAATGCTGAAGACAGATTAGAATGAAAAGAGAATTCTTGCCCTTTGAATGCTGATTAAAATGAATATAGAATTGCCTCTCTGAACGTGGAGCGCGTATGCGGCGTACAGTGGCGCTCCTCAGACTGTAGCCGTTAATATTTTAAAGGGAGCTGCGTGGAGCTGAGGGCGGCTGAGGAAAAAGGGCGAGGGTGAACGCTGGGGAAGGAAGAAGGGGTTGAAGGCAGACGGGAAGCAAATGGAGGAAAATGCTAGATCACGAGCACAACAAGAAAGAGCAAGGAGGGAAGGAGGGGAGTGAGGGGCCAAGGAGAAGAAGAGCAATACGTCCAGCCGCTGTTATTCGTTTTCATTTGAACCCCTGAACCCTGAATGACTTCCCTTGGGTAGAAACAGCTTGTCAGCGCTGTGTGCGCTGCTAGTGTGTATGTGTGTGTGTGTGTGAGAAAGACAAAGAGAGTGTGTCCACGCTTACATCAGCAGTTCAAACCCCTCATTTCACCGCCTCAGCACCCCTCAGTATTGCACCCTGTTCTCTTTACGCCCCATCTCTTTCCCTCTATTTCGCCTCCACCCAGCCACCCCGCTGTGTCACCAGGACAGCTATTTACTCTTCCAGGGTGACGCTCGCAACACTTATTCCTCTCCGTCCGCCTGCGGCTCTTTCACTGGCCTCCAGTCAGTCGGTCAGTCAGCCTGCTTTGACTTATCTGACTGGTTTCTTGGCTGGCTGTCACTCAGTCTGTAGTCAATCTGTGTCTCTGACTGGCCTTCCTGCTGAGCCCATTTGTCAGTCAGTCTCTTAGATTTCTCTGCTAGCTGCTTTTCTCTTTTCCAGGAATGCATCTACCTAGAAAACTGATTCATCATCATACATAAAGCACAAACATCACCTTGCACATAATTATCATAAAATGCGCTTTATTCAGCTCTTAGTGTTGCTGTTGCATCTACGGTAGATACTGTGATACGGATAAGTGCGACAATTGCTGCTGGTGCTGACCGATAAATCGTATTTTCATCGCAATGCAAAGACATGACAAGAGACGGCCCAGAATGCAGTGAATGAGAAAAATCTATGTAATTACATTCCATGCATTCACACTTAGAATGTGAAGATTTGATCTATCAAATGGAGCCCTGGACATGGATTCACACCATTTTGTTCGTCAGATGAAGCCCGAGCTAGCCGTCACTTACCCTCAAATTAACTCGGGTCAATTTGGTGGCAATTTGGGAGCGTAGGAAGGAGAGAGAGGCAAGTGAAGTGTCAAAAGATTTTTTATTTTTTGTGCGTGTGTGTGTTTAGTAGAAAATATTTTCAAGGTAGCAGGGGGAAATTAAACTTTAATCTCTTGTAGTTGTTATGTTGCATTTAAATGACTGTTCTGTTCACTTGGTTTGATATTAATGTGCGGTTTGTTCAACAAAAGCATGGCGGAAATCATTATTTCATTTCTTTATTCAGTGAGCAAAGAGTTTTCGGTGTACCTACTAAAGCAGAAAAACATTACTGTACAGCTAATGTGCACTTCAGTGTGTGATTATTTACTGCAAAACATCACAATGCTGGGCAAAGGTATGGCACATTTCCTTCATACAGTGCAAGCCTAATTGTCACTTTTACAATCAGCACACATAGATGTATGTATTTACATGATGAGTCCTACAGACTATGTGGCTCTTTGTCAGGGTGATAGTGTTCACTTCTACTCAGCTCTCCTCAAAGTTACGTATCTCTTTATGTGCATGGATTTGGAGGTGACGTGTCCACTGCCTGCACCGAGGATCGATAACAAAGGAAGATATGAGCCATATTGCTGCTGCTGTCCAGCACTGTGCTGAATACAACTTGAATTCAGCCCATCACTACCTTTGTGTCTGTATCTAACAAACCTAATATTTATATGACTGTAATTGAAATTATGCGGTAATGTTGCTGTAATTAGTTGATTGATTTTAAAAACGAAAAAAAAAAAAACACAATGTGAAGTAAACCTATAAAACAGTGACAACTTCTTTACCGCATCCCTGTAAAAGTTTTGACATGTGGCAGTATGAGCATCTTATCTGGGATTATTCTGCATTCAGTGGAAACAAAGAAAAGTCCCATGCAGCCATTTTGGTGTGTTGTTCCAGTGGTTGGAGGCACAAGGGATTTGTTATGGATGTTTAGTTTAGGCTGTCTATAGCAATCGATGCTGAATGCTATTCTGCAGACGTGTTTGGGGATAAAGCTGAAGGTGTCAGTGGCCTTCCATCTTTCTAACTTTAGAATTAGTTGAATGCACCTCACGTTGTTTGCACATGAATGTGTGGAGGTTAAAAGGTAAAACAATGTTCACATGATGCAGTTTGTGCTCGCTGTAATTACACTGACTACTGAAAGATCCCTCCAGTGATTCTATTCAAAAATGTATTCCAAAGTTTATCTGAAGTTGATATGCAGCTCTGGCAGTCGGATAGACAAATCCAGTTATTATTTCACAAGGTTACATTATTTTTACCAGATGTCTTCTTTGTGTTTCCATGATGAGCTGCAAGGGAGGAAAGTCTGTACCAAAAACACAGTAACTAGAGCAGGGGTGTCGAACTCTGATTCAAATGATCAGCTCATCATCAAGCTCTGCAGAAGTCTGATAACGATCCTGATCATTTGAATCAAGTGTGTTGGAAGAAGGAAACATCTACAACATGCAGGATTGTGGCCCTCGAGGACCAGAGTTCGACACCCCTGGACTAGAACCAAACCATTATGTCAGCTGGCTAATATTATCAACCAATATTGGACTATGGTAGATGTATTATATGCTGATAGGAAAACATTCTCATCTTTTACAGAAGATAATCCAGAAAACAGATGCTTGGGGTCATTTAGAAATTATGTCGTTGTACAGTTTGTCGAGCAAGTCGGCTCTAAGTCCGTGTTTACGATGCTCTCCACATTTTGTGCAGAACATGCAGCAGAGTTTGCATCAAAGGTGGTGCAGAGTCAAGCGTCGTGCTCATGCTGTGTTGCTCCCTAGTTTGTGAAATGCAGAGCTGGGAAGTTATATGATAAACAATAACCCCGTAATTGTTTTCTACAAACTGCCTGTAAATATAAAGCATATATTGATGTTGGAATTTTTTACTCCATAAAATTCAGTTTCTGCATCAGCTGCAAAAATCCAGTACTGGTCAGACTCCAAGTGTAACTTTGGAAGATGCTTTGAATAACTTAGACTTACTTTTCTTATTTTCAGATTATGAGCAACTTTACAATACCTCACGTACTTTGTGTTTATTTAAGATGCACTGAGACATCACTGAATAGTTTCGCTAAGACAGTGGCAGGAGTTCTGTTCTATTCTGGTGGCTTTGACATACGAGTAATGTGGATTTTTCAATGACTGGTTTGAATAGCAGGAATGATTACAGAGAGCTACCATGTGCTCGTAAGCACCTGAGTATTGTTTTAATACAGACTCGAAAAATTGGAACTACTTGTTGCACCTGGATTTTCATTTACAGATTTCACACTCCACTTCATTTAAACTAACATCTGAGTGAATAATTGGAAGGCAGCAGTCGAGCTGAAAAGTTGATTCACTTACTTCGCCATATAAACAGCATCTCAAGGTCGGACTTTAGCATTTAGCTACGGCACTCGAGCTGTGGCTTTAATTAAGTTTGGAGATGGAGTTTTTGTGTCAGTGCAGCCTTTGAACACACTTGTTAACACAGGCACACAAGCATGTTAAAAAAATAAAAATCCAGTCTTCTTTCTGGGAAAAGGGGGTTAATGTTCATGAGAATTCCCAGCATTCAACTTTAGTCTGAGTCACTGTCTCACCTTCTAACAGCACAAAGTCCTCTTTGTGTTAATCAGCTAACTAATCCCACTTAAACTGCACAGTTCGGAACCTATTAATTACGCAATACAGCATGAGTTATGAAACACACGGCTCCCATACATCTTTATCCGGCTCCTAATGGCGCTCTGTGTGTGTGTGTGTGTGTCCGTGACTGCATCAGGTCGATGATGTGCAGCCAAGTGTGTATATGTGTGCGCATACTCGCATAATTGTTTGCAAGGTGCAGGCTTGTGCTTTCGGCCGTGTGTGTGTGTGTGTGTGTGTGTGTGCTCCTGCCTTCATACCTCATATGTCTTTATTTTACTCTCATAATTAACAATCCAGCTTCATAGATGCTCATCCTCTGTGACAAATGAGGTCTGTGTTGGCCATGACCTAACCAAGGTCCGTTGTCTGTTTTAATGCTCCGGGGAGAGAAGTAGAGAAATGGGTCGGGTTGAAAAGAGAGGGATAGAGAGAGTATATGCGCTTGTGCTGACCTGCGCGGGTTATTAAGGCCGGGATTCATGTTATTGTAAACCCCACGGAGAAAAGACTTGGCTTTGATTCAGAGGACATTTGCTAGAAATAAGGAGGCTCAGGTGCTGCTGGCAACACTGGCTCCCTGTTTAATCTTTCCTTGATGTTATAGGTGCACTGTGTGATAAAAAAAAACAAAAAAAAAAATCCAGCTTTCAAAATGGGCGCTCTCAGCTCCTGTGAGATTTCATTTAATCACAACTTTTCATCTTTCTCAATCTTCTAAAGCGAACACCAATTTACACAAGCTGGGGTTTGCAAACACATCTAGAGATTTTTTTGAGGTTTTGCCAAGGTTTTCTTTACAGCTCCACAGAAACTCCCACTCGTACCTAATGAAGAGCCTAATTTTGCTGCCTTTTTTTTCCTCCATTCTTTTGATTGCTTCTTAATGCATCGCTGTGTTAGCAAATGCACGAGTTTGTCTGCGTTTGAAACCACAATGCACCACCTCACAACTAAGACAAGTCTCTGTGATACACTTAGCGATGCTCGACTGGCTTCTGTGAGTTGCTACGGCCCGACACTAATGAAAATCAAGATGGGACTGATGATGAAAGGGAAATGTAAGACTGACAACTGTTGAGACGCAGGGATGTGCAGATAACAGGAAGCATTTTTCTCCCCCGTCGAGAAACATGTCAGGGCCCGCAAATGACTCTTCCTGTCTCATATGAAATGAAAACGAGCCATTATCACAACTCGATCATTCTCACATTACAAGTGAAATTACAGGGTGCGCCGAAAAGGTAGGCGAGAGAGGTGGGTAAGCTGAGGACATGAAATCATCATAAGAATACCTTCCAATTTCCAGAAATATTGTCTCCTTTATGTATGTGCACTCCCTAGAATCACCAAGTGGGGAAAAGGGATGTGACAAATTATATTTCCATTCATATTAAGCCAGAATCATTTTGAGACAAGCGTTTCCCAATCACGGTGCCAATGAAAACTCCATTATTAGCCGCAAAACTTTTGTATTGGCTTCGGGAAGAAAGATCAAGGAGGAAGATGAAACACTGCCACGTGTAATTACCAGAAAATTCAAACTGTGCTTAACTAAAAATAGGCACGATAACAGTAATTGATATGGAGAATTTTTTTGACAGGTCCAACTATAAGGGGAGGAAATGTGGGGAGCCATTTGTTGGGTTGGACACTGTTTAGCTCTTACCCCTAACTGACTCGCCACGGTCACTACATCATGGACGTCAATATGAATTATATTAAAGCGGCGTCAGACTCGCCGGCTTTGATGTCAGCCCCACTTTATTTAGCTTATGATGATGAACCTATAAGAAACTCATCAAGGCGACCAGAATGAGCAGCTATAATTGTCTTTACAAGGTCACAGAGTGATCTTTTTTAATTTGACGGCATTGTTAATTTCTTGCTGCTAATATCATTGGACAAACTCATATCATTGAACTGCCCTCGGGGAGGGGAGGGGGGGCATTACTTTCATGGTATTATGTTTAAAAAAAAAGACAGTATTGGAAAGAAAAGAGAAGCGAGGCTGGTGACGAACACTGCAAAAAAAAAAAAAAAAAAAAGTGTGATTAAGACTGCTCTCAAGCAGTGTGCCAGCTGAATTTAAATATGTAAATAAATCTATATTTGTGATTACGAAAGCTTCTCACGAAACGTTTCACAACGATGAAAAAAGGGGAGCGTGGAGTTGATCTGACAGGAAAAAGGCTACGACCTTTGCCTCGGGAACCTGCTGACCTGAGATGACATTCAACCCCGTGTCCTCCTTGTCTGTCGCAATCCATGTATTTCTGCTGCCTCAGTGAAAACAACAAGAGGTGCACAACTCCCTGCTGACCCCTAAAAAAAAGAAAAGGATTAGCCCTGTGTGTGTTTTGGGACATTGGGGGACGGAACCAGAAACCAGCTACTAAGTTCACACTCTAGCAATTAGTCCGACTACTGTGCAATACATGGAAAGCTATCAATCACTGCATTTAGTCTGCTGTGTGTGTGTGTGTGTGTGTGTGTGTGTGTGTGTGTGTGTGTTCAGTTGCAACCCTCCACGCTGTCAACCGAATGAATCAATCAAAGATTTCTGTGATGCAACCGGGAGACAAGTTTAAACTCTGAATCACTTATCAAGTTGACATCTACCTTGATACACAGCAGCGCTCAGGGTAGTGATGCATCACTTGTTCGGGCTTCAGCTGTTCACTGAGCATAACTGTATTTTTGGCGTACTATTGCGTCTGTGTTTGTGTCACTGAGCTTGCAGACGTTCCCGGCATGAGAGTGCAAAACACAGAAATCTGCATAAACTGCATTCCTGCTTGTAATGAGCTTTGTGCCTACATGAATCTGCGGGCGTCTGAGCTGGTTTTACTTTGCAGCATCTCGCAGCAGACTTAAATGGAAGATGAAAAGGGTGGCGGCTGGGGGCTCCGGGAGGAGAGATGCTGGTGTTTAATCAGGTCCTTCGTTCTTCTCCTCCTGCTGTGATGAGCAGCTTTAATTCGGCTGCTCCCGTCTACTCTGGCATTTCTCTGTTGCCATGGCAAAGCCACACTTATTCTCATTCCAGTGGCATTCTGCTGATTCTGTGCCCAGCAAACACCCGAAGACGCTCACACATGCACCGGCAAACGCACACATGAATTTTTTAGGCATTGCATGTAGAAGCACTAAAGACACATATTGAATACCCAGCGCAAAGCACACCAGCAGATGCACGCTACCTCACACATCTACTGTTTATCATGTGTGAGCATGAAGAGCCTTAAGCCTGAAGTCTCCACCGACTTGAATGCAGATTCATGCTTTAACCATCTGTCAGCTAACAGCCCTTTGTGTTGGCAGCGTGTATAATTTGGACCCTCGCAGACCAATATGGCACCACGTCACATCATATATCTCACACAGGGTATGCCAAACTGTATATCTCAGGCTAAGTAGCTCTGTCCAGGGACACAGCCACAGGCATCTGCCCTTGGCTTCTGGTGCACTGTCTGACAACAGCAGGGATAGGAGGAGGTTAAGGAGGAAAGGCTGGCAAAAGAATAGAGAACAGGGTGGGGCAACAAGGATGGTGGCTGCAAATGAAACAGGGAGGGTAGAGATGAAGGCTTCAGTGTCAACTTATTTCTCTAGGTGTTGCACAGCACCTGCACTAGATGCCAAGATAGGTGGAGAGAAAAAAGAGAAGGGTCGTGTGCCGGGAGGAAAAAAGTCCACAGAGTGAGAAAGCAAAGAAAAGGAAAAAAAAGGAGGTGAAAAGTGGATTGGAGAGACTGAGATAACCATCAAGAGGAGAAACTTACTACTGATTGGAACCACAGTAAGCTTTCAGGGCCTTAAAAAGGCCGGACAAAGCAGCTTAGATGTAATTGTTAACAAAATAACTGAAGAATACTGAAGGGGTTGAGGTGCAGACATAAGAACTCACTTATAGCTGGAAAGTGTGCAAGACTATGGTTAGATGTTTGACATAGAGGGATTTAGAAATCACTTTCACAGCTTTGTAATCACCTTGAAACTGATTAAAACTTAAGATCATCTTTGGCGAAAATTAAGTTTTCAACCACCTTTATTGGGTTAAAGGGAAGGTTTAGGAGTTAATCTGAATACAAAACTTACTGTTCGTGCCATGTACGATGAAACAAGCATTAAAACTCCACAATACAAACTTGCCATGTGATTTTAAGGTGTTAGGAAACTTTGTGCATGTTCTGTTTGCAAATAGCACTCTTGAAGAAGCTCTTTCAGGGTTGCCACTCCTAGGTAGGCAGTTCTCAGCGGCCCTGACAAATCTGCTGCACAGAGCCAGGCTATGATTACATTTAACGACGACAACACTGATTGGTTAAATTCAGGAAGTACAATGAACACTATTTTTTTCTCCATGTCCACACTGAGTAGCAGTCCTGTCTCTAATATCGCCATACAACATAACATTCGCCTTGTGGGCCAACGTAACAACCTTCCATTGATCTATTTCCTACATGCTCATAAAACTGGAGCTGCATCCGGTAACTACTATCAAACGCTGATGGTACACTCAGAGTTGCCATGGAAGCTGTCCAATCCAACATCACGGAAACAGAAATAGTGAAATGGCTGATAACAAGGTCGTTATTGTAAACATTCGCATCACCTCCTACTTGCCCTGAGGTCCTGCAGTAAAAAGCTTATTGTTTGCTGTATGTACTCTGGCCTTGAACTGGCCCCTTTGTAGCACAACAGGGGTCAGGACTGAGACCAGTGTGGGGCTTCAGCAATCTGAAGCAGTCAGCTCAAGTCTTTCTTAGTACAAAGTTTCCTTTTTGTGTTTTCTTGGCAGAGCAGTACATCTTGGAAGACACATTTAGGTTTGTGTCCTTGACAAAAACACCAGTTGATCAACTTGGCCAACCGACCTTTCATCTTCACTAAAATGTTCACACACTAATCGTCCACACAGTGCAGTAATCAGTTCATTTAGGTGAAAAGAGTGACTAGTGTTGTGTATAAATATATTATATCATGCGTGAAGTATAGTCCTTAAGGTTTAAAATATAAAAGAAGTTACATATATGCACATA
>NW_007578497.1:303610-312331 GCF_000690725.1 Stegastes partitus
CTAGCAATAAAGAAGTTAGCGCCACCATTTTTATTTTTATTATTTTCAGGGAAAGTTACTGACATTTACCCACAACAAAACATTTTAACTACGAGATACTTGCGTTGATTTTTTTTTTTTTGAAACTGTGTCGATGAGCAGATTGGAAGCCAACTGCCAGTGTTTGCATGGAAATTGTTTACCGACCGGTCATTAAATCTAAGGCTTTTGTTGGTGGCATCCCTGTTGAATGTTGTTTTTGGCCACTCGATTTTTAATCCGAAATATTCAATCAACAAACATGCACAGTTGGTCCTAAGACATAAACAGTGATGTATGGTGTCATCCCGACTGAATGAACGCAAAGGAAGATTTCTGTGTGTGCCAAACATGTTATGTTACAGCAATTCCGACTCATCGCGCTGTGTGCACTGCATAATTTTAGAGATTTACTGAAATAATTAGGATTCTTATTCTCCCCAAAAAATAATCTTAATCACATGCAGAATCCTCAGACGTGCAGTAAAAATCCATTGTTTCAACCCGTGAAGTGTATTCAGTGACAAGAAAAGCGACCCTTAACTTTTATTTCACTGCATCTGGTTCTCACATGGCTGACTGGTGATACATCAGTGTTAATTCGATTTTGTTCGTCTGCCTACTGAGTTCACGGAGAAAATTGGCTCGCCAAATTAGCATTGATGGATGACTTACCATTCTTAACAAGCACCGCAGTGGCAATCAGGTGATTATCATTTATCTATATTTTAAAATCAAGGCGACAATACAAAAATCAAGAAGTGACAAAGGGACTCTAAACATGCGTCGTCTACTTCCAATTGCATAAAAAGAGATCAGAGTCTGAAATTATCTAAATAGAGGTGAAAGATGGAGTCACTCAAAAGATAAAGCACATGAAAGCTGAGGAACTGGAGCAAGGATATCACGTTGCCAGTCAGTCAGTCGGAAAAAGTGGGAAGCTAGTGGGGTCTGGGGGATATGCCCAAACCTCTAGCCCTCCCCCACTCACCCCCACTGTAAGGGAAATTATTAGATGATGAAATAATGGCATTAGAAAGTGCCTGAGGCCACCAAATCTGGGAACATTGATCTTAATTACTGCATATTTTAATGAGTTTGCATGCCTGATTGTAAACATGTAGTGAATTATTGTAAAGGACAATTACAGTCCTTGTGCGTTTTAGCCCACACAGTCTGTAAATACTTATTAATATTTAAAACCGTACTCATTCCTGACTGATCAGAGGTTTAGTAATAAAGAGTCATTAGACCTTATGTGTCATCTTTCATCTATATACTGACACTTTCACTGGAAGGTTTAAGACTTGCCACAGTGATGGTTAATGTACTGTTTTACAAGAAATATAAATGTGCTCTTATTCAGCAAAAATTGCACAAAGTTGTTTTATGGAGGAACACGTTTTTAATCACATTTCTTGTCCAGCACGCAGCACACAACAGAAGTGAAGATACTGCTGTGCAAATTAAGTGTCAGATTATTTAAAACTGCATCACCTTTCAATAATCGCATTGTTATAGTTGACAAGTAGAGCATTTTGTCTTATAAACAACATAAAACTGATACTTTAGAAAAACTATATTGAAAATACAGAATCAAAGCAACAAGAATGAAAACACCTGTGATCACTGAAACCAAACACCTACGCTTCTCAATTCACCTAATTGATTTAACATCGTTATAAAATGAGCTGCAAACACCAACATTTTCATCCGTTTTGGATCTATGGTCTGTGTCTGCATCATGTCTCCACATAGAAAAGAGTTGCTAGAAGAAATAAAACTGCTGACTGTGAGACTTCACACGGTGGAAAAGGGTAAAGGGAGATTGGTGACCAACTAAAAATCAAGCTAAGCACAGTTGCAGCAGCAATCAGGAGTTCTAGAACGAGCCATAGTACAAGTAGTCAGAGTCACAGTGGCCATCCTCCTAAACAAACACTAGTGCACTACTTTCACGATCTACCTCTGAAGAACAGACGGCAAAGGGCTTCAGACTTACACTCACCGGCCACTTTATTAGGTACACCTTGCTAGTACCGGGTTGGACCCTGTTTTGCCTTCAGAACTGCCTTAATCCTTTGTGGCATAGATTCAACAAGGTACTGGAAACGTTCCTCAGAGATTTTGCTCCATATTGACATGATAGCAACACGCAGTAGCTGCAGATTTGTCGGCTGCACATCCATGATGCCAATCTCCCGTTCCAGCACATCCCAAAGGTGCGCTATTGGATTGAGATCTGGTGACTGTGGAGGCCGTTGGAGTCCAGTGAACTCATTGTCATGTTCAAGAAACCAGTCTGAGATGATTCACGCTTTATGACACGGCGCGTTATCCTGCTGGAAGTAGCATCAGAAGATGGGTACACTGTGGTCATAAAGGGATGGACATGGTCAGCAACAACACTCAGGTAGGCTGTGGCGTTGACACGATGCTCAGTTGGTACTAAGAGGCCCAAAGTGTGCTAAGAAAATACCCCCCCACATCATTACACCACCACCATCAGCCTGAACCGGTGATACAAGGCAGGATGGATCCATGCTTTCATGTTGTTGAGGCCAAATTCTGACCCTACCATCTGAATGTCGCAGCAGAAATCAGACTCATCAGACCAGGCGACGTTTTTCCAATCTTCTGTTGTCCAGTTTTGGTGAGCCTGTGTGGATTGTAGCCTCAGTTTCCTGTTCTTAGCTGACAGGAGTGGCCCCCGGTGTGGTCTTCTGCTGCCCATCCACGTCAAGGTTCCACGTGCTGTGCGTTCAGAGATGCTATTCTGCATACCTCGGCTGTAACGAGTGGTTATTTGAGGTACTGTTGCCTTTCTATCAGCTCGAACCAGTCTGGCCATTCTCCTCTGACCTCTGGCATCAACAAGGCGTTTGCGCCCACAGAACTGCCGCTCACTGGATATTTTCTCTTTTTCGGACCATTCTCTGTAAACCCTAGAGATGGTTTTGCGTGAAAATCCCAGTAGATCAGCAGTTTGTGAACTACTCAGACCAGCCCGTCTGGCACCAACAACCATGCCACGTTCAAAGTCACTTAAATCACCTTTCTTCCCCATTATGATGCTCAGATTGAACTGCAGCAGATCGTCTTGACCATGCCTCCATGTCTAAATGCATCGAGTTGCTGCCATGTGATTGGCTGATTAGAAATTTGGGTTAACGAGCAGTTGGACAGGTAATAAAGTGGCCGGTGAGTGTAGTTCTCAATGGAATTTTCAGTGTCTGTAACAGCTTGGACAGTGCTGAGGATGCTGCATAATCTCTATAGACAACTTCCAACAAAAAAAAATGCCTTAAATGCACTTTGGCACTAAACTGCAGGATTAAACCTCACAAAAATGCATGAAAAGAAACCTGATGATTGTTGTTAGCCCATTCTTTGGTCAGACGAGACCAAGATAAATGTATTCACATGCGGTCCAGCATGTTTGGTGAGCATGGACCTGGCCAGGGCTACAGCAGTAAATGTCCCCGCAGTGAAGCACACAGGACGTAGAAGTCGTAATAAGTTCTTTTACACTTAGCCATAAAATGATACGAGCTGTTACTTTATTTAAACCAGCAAAAAGCAACCAAAAAAAAGATATTTGCTGTTATTGTTTTATTTTGTTTTCTTCCTCTTTTTCAAATGCTGCAATACTCCATTGCTTTTAAAAATATTTCCTCTAGCACCCAGATTTTTACCGTTTTTCAGGGGTTTTTTTCTTTTAAGTGTGGCCTTGGGGAAGTTTTACAAATATGAAGTCTGCAGGTATTCTACATTCACAATAGACAGAGAAAAACATCTACTTTGTTCGCAACTGGAGGTGGCCTGTCAAAATTTTTTGCAGTGGTCTCTTTAATAATAAAGGTCTGTGGGGAAAATGCTTTTTGGGCAGCGGGGGATTCTTTTGTTGCAGTGCCACGAGTGACTACAGGAAAAAAATTGATCACTCGGCTTGCTTTTGTCATACATTCACGACAAAAACAAACTACAGCAGTCGGATTGCATGTCTTCTTGCTCAAAATGACAAAGCAGTTCCACGAAGGTACATCCCAGTTCCAATTGGGTAATGCCGGCAAACCACTGAACAACAAGTGTTTGTGGATACACACAAATGAACTGATGTGAGTTGAATGGAGAAAGTAGAGGAAACAGTGAAAATGAGGCTTTCAGAACATGAGATTACCTTGTGTTTTGGAACTCTTACCATGCTTGTATAAATTACATAATCCTCAGGTCTGTTCCCAACTTCTCTCTTTCTCTTTAGAACGTAGCTCACTTAAGAAGATATCATAACAACCGTTGTACATTCTGGTAGTTCTTTATCAAATTCTCAATAAAGCACAGCAGAAAAATCACTCCAGGCATTAGGGAAAAGCCCATGCCGAAAACACAATGAACTTTCCCGTGGCAGTTAGGAGCACGCACTCAATAGCAGCAGCATATGTTCTGATTCAGGGTCTAATGTAAATCCATAGTGTGATGTACAGCTTTCCATAAGCCCAGGCTGTTTGTGTCCGGCAGGCACAGCAATGCTCATGTGGGGTTATAAATAGCTAATGTACACACGCTCTGTTTGCCTGCTGAAATGGATATTCTTTAAACAAACAAATAGGCCTGACCCGCACTGTTGATGGATGGATGTACACCACAGGGTGCAGTTAGTGGGGAATAGGCTTCCCTGTAAATGGCAGCTTCTACAGCAGCTTAACAACGCTTAACAAATATAAGCTTACACAACAGCTACATTACATGAATAATTCCTGTTGACCTCCGGACACTGACAGTTTCCCCGTGAGTGAGCGTGTTTGACGCAGCCACATGCGTGCTTTCTCATTATAGATTGGTCAATACATTGATTAGCTAAAAGAAGGGAAAAAAAACGCACACAATTTGTACTTGTAACTGCCAGCAACACACCGGGTGAGCCGATATTCCGCTGTAACAGGTCTGCCAGCTCATGAATACAATGATAATTTGCACCACTAGAGGCCCGGACTATTGAGCGGAGACTCATTTACCTCGGCGAGTTGACAGGAAGGGCGCTTGGTGCAGATGTTTGTGTGTGTGTGTGTGTCTGCGTGTGCATGCAATCATGCATGTGTGGGCAATAGGGACTCACTCATCTCTGCCAAGGTCAGAGAGGGAAGCTGTATTCATTAACCGCAGCCACTGATTGTGCATTCAGAGGAACGCCACATTGTGCGACCACAATGAAGACATTACAATGGACAAAAATGCTACAGATGCAAAGATATTTCCCAAGCTCATCAGTGGGAGCGCTGAAGGGAATCCAGAGTTGTGTGTGTGTGTGTGTTTTTTTTTTTTTCGGGGGGGGGTACTGTATGGCATAATTGTCCTCTCCAGAGTCAAACACAAATGAAGCCAAGCGGCGATTGTTGTGTGTTTTCTTCCCAATTTCACAGGAAACCAGACCAAAGCTGTGACCGGACTCTTAAGTTGTGTGGCCAATACGGCACTCAGGGACTTCACAGGCTACATGTTCAGCTCTCTTGTCAGGAAGAAAATCGGCCAATCTAGAAAAATAAAGATGTGAAAGCCACTTTGTAGAACAGACTGTGCCGCTACGCCACAGAGCGAGAGAAAGAAGGCACTATTACAGACTATGAGGCCCATTGTGGGCAGATGAAGAGGATGAGAGAGAGAAATACGGTTTATCAATTTGAAGCCGGACTCGCACACACACAGACATGCGTGCACACTCGGAGCAATGACACACACGGAAAAAATGCCACAAAGTTGAACTGAGCTGAATGGGGAGGATTGCTGGGTCCAGTAGATTAGAGATGAGATGAGAATCGGGGCAAGGCGATAAAGAATGGCTTGTTCTTTTCATCAGTCTTGTTCAGAGCTGAGTGGGACAAGTATAGAGAGATGGAAGAGGGGGAAGAGCAGATGACAGAGAGGCAACAAGAGAAGGAGAGGAGGCAGGAGGCGAGCCGACAGATGGAGAGGTGGATGAAGGGAGGAGAAGATGGATAGATGAAGAGGAGGTGGAGGCAACTCAAGGTCAAGTCAGAATTATTCCAATTCCAAATAATCCTATCAAGACTTGATTTTTAATTAAATCTCCTTTTACATACTCGCTTGTTTCTCAGCACCACAGACATTTTTTTTTTTTTTCCCATCAAATATCTTTTTTTTTTTTCCCATGGCATAACTCTTTCCCACACTTATGCAGGAATGAAAAACTTCTCTTTTAACCAGACTCAATGGCTTGTTTCACTCTTATCAGCCTCCTGCGTCTCTGTGGTTTCTCGGCTGTGAAAGCTCGCCGCTGTTCTGCTCCGGCGAGAGGGAGCTGCGAGGGCGGGGGGAGTTTCCCATGTCCTCCCGCGCCTGCCTCCCATCGCAGCCCTGGGGGTAAACAGCGGCCACTCGACCAGCAGCGGACCTCTGAGACTTTCTTTTTTCTCTTTTTTTTGCCCCCCTCAACAACAACGCCTGCAAACATGCAAGCAAGAATGGAGCCTTTTTATGAAGCTGCATTGGCCCTCCATCAGAGAAAAACTATATCAGTTAATCTATTTTCAAGTGAGAGAATGCACAGTGTTTTTTTGTGGGTTTTAGTCTGTGTGATGGACTGATCTTCAGAGAGCTGAAATGAGTGTCAAATGCCCTGTAATGATAAGAGTGGAGTGAGAAGAGTGCATGTGGTGGTGTTGGGGATGATGAAGCTGATTAGTTGATGATGTGATGAGGGCTTCTTCTGAGCTGTCTTTAATTTGCTCGACCGAAAAAGAAAAGTAATTAATCTCTAACTTTGAAGACCTCTCGGGGGTGCCTTCAAAAGCGCGCTAAGAGCGGAAATCAACAAAAACGGCCGTATTGTGAAAATGCGTTTACGAGCTAAATTGGTTGAT
Source organism: Stegastes partitus (assembly GCF_000690725.1). Lineage (NCBI taxonomy): Eukaryota > Metazoa > Chordata > Actinopteri > Pomacentridae > Stegastes > Stegastes partitus. The sequence goes on from NW_007578497.1 coordinate 310,507, forward strand.
TGACCGAGAGGCTTAAATCTGGGCTTTCTCGAGCAAAGCAAACTTGGGGATGGTTTTTTTTTTCTTCTTCTTCTTCTTCTTCAGAAGCTTGTCTTCACTTCACTGCTGCGAGATGAAGTTGTATTTTAACAAAAAATGCATTTGACATTTCCACTGAGGTTGATAACTTGTCCATGAAAATAAGTCTTTTGAGCTGCTGAAAGGAAGAAATAGGCTGTGCGGAATTGTGCAAGATGAAGTCAAAGTGATAAAAAGAAAAAGAAAAAAAGAAAGAGTCAGGTATCTTTTTCTGCTTTTCATCCTTGGTGTTTCCATGATGCGAACAGAACAGTCAGTGTCTCTAAAAATGAATACCAAAAAGGAGGAAAGGACAAAGAAGAGGATGCAGGAAAAATGATGTGATGAATGGGAGGATAAGGTGGAGAAAGAGGAAATGAAAAAATAAAGAAAAAAAAAAACCAAGAGATGACGACGGGAGAAGGTTAGGAGAAGGAGGATGGGAGAGACAGGATGTATGAGGGAGAGATAAAAAAGAGGAGACAAGAGGATGAAGAAAGGTTACGAGAGGGAGGGATGCGGGGATGGAACAAGACGAGGACAAAAGGGATGAGAGAAAAGAACCGAGATAGAGGAAGGATGTCCCCCGTTGTTTCTGACCAGCAAAGGTTTCATTACATTTTGTGCGATAACAGCAGCTGGAGATCGTCCGTGTAATCTAGACCACTCCGTTATCCCATCGCTTCCCGTATAACAATGCTGTTTACTGCTGTATCGCTTTACCCTAACAGTAACCTACCTCTTCAAATTACACCCACAGTGCACAGGCACAACAGTGGACCCACAATGGAAGTCACAACTGATAAGGAAACAGTACACACTGACAAGCGTACGCACAGTACCAGACACGAGAGCAACTTGTGTGTGGAGTGAAGCCAGGAATCCTTCAAGCTACTTAGCTATCAAGAGCACAGGGATCCACGGGTTCCAGCATTACTTTTGTGCATAGACAATAGCGGAATTCCCTCGTTGGCTGTGTTTGCATGGATGTGAGTATCCTGCAAGTGTTCCGATTTTCCAGGTGTTCTGTTTTTGTCTTTGTAGATGTAAACATCACATCATGATTTTTTAGAAGCCTCAAGTAGAAGCATCCCAAAAAGTAAACAGGAAACTGTTGCAAGCATGGACAACTACCTGAGCAGCCAAGTGTCATCGCAGAAACCCAAACAAAGGTGTCGGGGAAAGCATTGTACTTTTAGAACAATGACGAAACGTAATTCGGTCTGTCTGCAATTAAAAAGTTAAAGTCTAAATCTGTACTGCTGCAAGCATGGACGCTTCCGACTACCTGAGCAGCCAAGTGTCATCGCAGAAACCCAAACAAAGGCGTCAGGGAAAGCGTTGTACTTTTACAACAATGAAGAAACGTAATTTGGTCTTTCAGCAATTAAAAAGTTAAAGTCTAAATCTATACTTTTGAGACTGTCACTGCAGTTTCAAGGTACTTTCCAACTGTTTCGCTCCTGATACATCTCACGGTATATAAAAACACCATATGGACATGTTAACAACGCTACAAAAAAATAAACTTCACCCAGTTTGGTTAAACTTGAATTAACACCATCATTACGCTGCAGTTTCAAGGAGAAAATACTTATCATGATATATCTTCTAGATGATAAGAAATGCCATATGGAGATGTTAACAAGGTAAAAAGCTTGATTTCCACCAGAGAAGGTCTTTAATTGTATGTAATTTAGATGGAAAACACAGACAGGTTTCACCCCACATACAAGTGGAAGAAGTTCATACTAGAAAATAGTGAAGA
>NW_007578497.1:313000-322416 GCF_000690725.1 Stegastes partitus
ACTAGTAATTGAAACTATAGTCTTACTTGGAAAACTTTTACCAAGCTAATAAATCAAGTGAGAAGTAGGGTAATTTTCTCATAAGCTTTGATGAAATCTGAATTGTTTTTACAACCAGAGGAGTCGCCCCCTGCTGGCCATTAGACATGAGGCAGGTTCGGGTCACTTCCGCAGCGGCTTAACGTTTTAAACCTGGATGCTACAACAATGTTTTATATGTAGTCTGTCTCGAAAAAAGTTTCAAATGTACAATGCTGTGGCGGTTTTTTTTAAACAAAAAACATACTTTATAGCACAACAGAATGCTGCATACTGGAAGAAAAGAAAAACTATGCAATTTCAAAGACAGCCAAAGAGAAGCTAATAAAACCAGAGGTGTGAAAACATCATTCTGTCATCTTAGAACAAGTTGTACAGTCACAATAGAGCCTCTGCACAGATACCCGCGGTGTTGTTGTCACAGTGAGGTTGCCAGGTTTGTGCCCATTATTCCTGTACAATTTACTCGTATCAGATAGGATTGGTGAGCGTCGGTGTGTGTTGGCTCCTCTCTCCAGCTGTGGGTTTGAGCTACGGGAGCTTTGGCTTTCACGGTCTAACCACCATCACCTCGGGGCCCATTCACAGCAATGATGATCTCTGCTTAAGACTTCAATAGGCATTCATCTTCCACCTCATTCAGTGCACACGCACACACACATGCACCTGGAAGATTTGTTTGTGTGGGTGAGAGTATCTTCACCTACACTGGCCGAGAAGCATGTCTGGGAGCACCTTTCATGCTTGTATGCACTGTATGCACGGTGTGTGTGTGTGCATTTATTTGTATGTGCGCCAGGATGAAATGGCTTTGACTGCATTTTCCACACAGCAGATAAGGATCAGAGGCGCCCTGATAGTAGGAATTAGGAGCAGGGATCCCATTGATCTCTAATGGACCGCTACAAGCAGTCTGAGAGCCCATCAGTGTATCCAAGGAAACACGACCCCACGCTTACACACACATGCACGCTCGAACAAAACAAATAAGATAGACACACTCACTTGTGTTATAAATGCAAGAAATGTTACTGCTGGTATTAGGTTACACGGCCAAAACGCCCCCAGAATCAATGATGAAGGCTTAATTACGGAGGGTGAGAGATGAGACTTTGCATGTGTGTGTGTGTGTGTGTGTGTGTGCACCAATATTTTTTGCTGCAGCAAAAAAAAAAAAAAAAAAGAATCACAGAGAGAGCTAGTGTTTCAAGGCTGAAAGTTTAAGTGAAACTGGAAGGTCAGTGGACTAGATTGCCTGGTCATCCCAATCCTTTGCTATAAGGCAGGGGAAAGAAAATCAAATTACCCTTTTCTCTCTCATGCACACAACACACACACACAAGCGAAGAGTAAAGAGACGGTGAAAGATGGCCTCCCAAACGTCTTGATATTGTGTCTCTTGTCTTTCATCGCAGATGAAATGAATGTATCCCTCCTGCCTCTCTCCTCCTCGCCGCTCCTCGCTTTCTCTTGTTTTCTGGCCTACTGGGCACATCTATTACCCTCTGATGAATGACACTGAGAATCGTATCTGTGCTTACTACTCTCGCTGTACAGTGTCAGCAATTCATCCCGCGTCTGAAAGCTCAGGGTCGTATGATCTGCTTCAATAGGACTCTGTTAATCTCTGCAGGACCAATTATAAAAGCATTATTTGAGAGGCTTTTCACAGGAATGTTACATTGAGTGTGCACGGATTCTGCTGGATTTCAATGGCCAGCACAAGTGCAATTTCAACTGATATTCACTTTTTTTTTTTTATAGGGTTAATGTTTAAAAAAAAATGTGAGGGAAGAGAAAATGTACTTTGGTTTCAACAATATAAAAGTATTAGCTTAGCTTGGAGCAGCTACGCTGGCCCTCTGCACCTCTGACGCGTACAAATTAACGCATTATGTTTGTTTAATCTGTACAAAAGTGCAAAAACAGAAAGTTGACTGTCACTCTGGGTTCTGGCTATCTGTTGGCCGTGAGCATTTTCTGGGCTGTTATGTGATTGTAAATTGCCAGATTTTTAAAAAAGCCATTTGAAGCCATTACCTTGGGCTGTGGGAAACTGTGACAGCCACTTTTTCACAGTCATGACAAACTGATTACTTAAGACAACAATGGTCAGTGGGTGTCAAAATAACTGTTGGCTCTAAAAACAAAAGCTCAATGTTATTTCAAGATCAGATAATGATTCTTCATTTTCCACATGGTACACTTGCTAAATTGCGGACAAAAGGAAAGCACCCACCGTCAAATCAACTCACTGGTTTTGAAATTATAACATCAGTGTAAGTTACGTCAGTGCCATACAAAAGCCATAGAAGCCACCAGTCAGGACTAAACGCTTCTGAATGTTCCCAACTGAGCCTCTAAGTGCCACTTTCATTTCTAACTTCCACTTCTTCTCCACTTCCCCCTAAAATTACATTGACACGGCACTGTGATAACCCTATACTACAATAGGAAAGGCTAATTATGAGTGTTTAAGCTCCTTTTGTAATTAGCTAAGTTGGAGTTTCTTACATTTCATCCTCGGAAGTTTTCCTCCTTACTCCCGCGGTACGAGTGGCTGAACAGCTGAAACCAGATGAACTTCAGATGATCTTCACGGGCTGCTTTTCGAAGCTAGAATCTCACAGTCTTTCTTTTGTGTTGCGGCAGCTTTAACTGCTGGAACCGAGTGTTAAAACGGTTCTGATGGAAGAGTTAAAGAGCTGTTAGAGTTTATTACAACCTGGGTCTTACTTTTGTAGTTGTGGCCATGATTCCTATCAGTAGAGAGAAGATTGCCTTAAAGAGCTTAACTGTGAGAATGGAATATTGTTAAAAAAAATAAGCCCAACCGGGTGAAAATCATGAAAATAACATGTTTTGCGAGAGATAACAAATTCTCTGTTCACTGTGAACATCCATTCTAATTTACAGATTTCTTGACTCATACAAATTTAGCACTTTACTAGTTGTGCATACATTTAATTTAATTCAAATGGCAAATTAATGGAGGCCATGTGCTCTTCATGCGGCAACATGGAAAGAATGATTGGGTTGGCAAATGGATGTAACACAAATCACATAATCTCTTCCCAACACTGATCAAGAGTTTTGGGTGCTTTATTAAACCATACCATAACCATAGTAGATTTCAATCTGTGTGACGGTCACGCTCCTGATGGTATCTCATGTCGTAATGCTTCATCAAATTTTAAAGCCATTACGCAGCGACTATTGAGCTGAAGCTTCATTTAAATTAAAAAAAAAAAAAAAAAGAGGGAAGAAGATATTGCAAATCAAATCACAAAATCCATTAGAATAACTGCAATTAGGTATTTTTCCTCAAATCATTCAGCCTTACTATAATCTGTATTTTTATATTAGGAATCAGATTCGCAGCTCTTCCACCAGACTCTGTAGTTCATTTGTAAAAGCAGCAGGCAGCTGTTTTCTGTCATGCAACTTCAAAAACTGGCCATAAGCTCACTGCCCAGGATCAAACAGCACACTGACAAAGTTGATGTTTAAAGTTTGTTGAGGCCAAAACAAAGACAAAATAATAATGGAATAAAAAAAAAAGGAATAAAAATGGCGAGTGAGTCGTGGAAATGCCTCCAACAGGTGTCCAGCTGCTGTATTCGCTTGAAATGTTCCTAATACGTGGCAGTGTTGTGTTTCCAGATTGTTTCTGCTGCATCAAAGAGGCCAAGAAAACATCTGTTAATTCAAGTTTAACCAAGTGTTTTTGTTTTTGTTTTTTACCTTGTTAACATGTCCATATGGTGTTTTTTTATGTCTTAGAAGATGTATCAGGAGCGTAAATAAGCAGAAAGCACCATGGCTGAGTATTTCCTCCTTGAAACTGGAGTGTAGCGACGACAGAAGTACAGACTTAGACTTAGAAGGAACCGATCTGCAGGGTTGAGTTTTATGTTTTATTCTTCTTCTTGGGGTTCTGTTTCCATAATGTATGGCTGAATCACTCCAATATTACCATTGCACAGTAGTTTTACAGTGTTTGAGGTAGTCGTAGGTGAGCAGCTGTGCTAAAGAACGCAACAGTTCACAGCGAAGATATTTTCCAACAGAAGAGGGGTTACTTTCATTGGAAAAAAAAGATTTGACACATGAAAATGGTTTAATGAATGACCAAAGGGATTTTAACAGGAGCACAGCTGCTGTCACTGGGACATCAGGAACATGCACTCGGGAAAAGGACCCCAGTGTAGACACATGGCAGACAGGCAATAGTGAAATCTACATCATTTAATCGGTGACAAATACAAATTGGGTGAACAGGAGGAGAGCAAACAGGTGGAAAACAGGTATTATGGCAGGACTAAGCCGGGTCGCAGGCAAGAGACTAACAGGACAAACTTGCAAAGAGTAAAGTATGACGCAGGACTTTGTATACACACAGAATGATTGAAAAGGTGAAACTAATCAGGGCAGTCGATAAGGAAGCTAAAGACGTAAAACAACAAGAGACAAACACAAAGAGAGGGATCTTTTCAAAATAAAACAGGATATAAACTGAACAAAACCCAAAACCATGGCAGCTACCATGATCAGGTGTTGTAGGAAAAACATTTTTTTTAATCTGTAATTTTTTAATTTGTTAGGTTAATTGCAATCCAGGGCTCTAAAACACCTAATGTCATTAACCACAGTAAGCACACAGAAAATGTTTGCAACAAAATGCCTCACTTAACAAGAAGACTCAACCTTACTACCTGTTTGAAATAGTTCAGATAATGTGGCACCTGGATTGTTTACAGCCTGTCACACAACTTGTGTCTTTTCCCGTCTGTTTGCACATCTCAGCCTTCACTTTAATGAGTACAAGGTTATCATAACTGATGGAAATGATAGTCGTAACTATAAAAAAAAAAAAAAAACAGCGCCCAAGTTGCGCTAAATCATAATTATGCTTGTGGGTGCACAGCTGGTGGCATATGGTCGTGCTCTTTAATTGCTTCGAGTGCAGAGTAGCTCAAATGTAAAGCCTTAACTGTAAAGCCTGTGTGCTCATATATATTTTACCTCCACGAGTTTTATAGGTAACTTGGGTAACTTTGGTCATTGCCTGTACTTCTCTGTGATATTACATATCATTATTGCTCTGGGATTCATATAACAAAGTTATTCTAATTAAGTCTCTTCAGTTATTATACTGTATGTCAACCTGACGATGACTCAGAGCCTTGCTGACCCTCTTTGGCTGTGCTGCACTTTGATCATCATCACTTCCCATCCATCTCTGCCTTGATCGTCCCCTCACTCACTCTCTTTCTTTCATTTTCAGTCTTTTGCCACCACTTTTTTTTTTTTCTCTGTGAGTGCTGGCTTAATTGAACGCGGCAGTTGTCTCCTTTTAATTTCAGAGCTTGCTAATGTCATTAATAATGTATGGATATTCTAATTAGAATCTGCCCCAGTCGCTTTACGGTGTAAACACTATTGATCATCTGTTAATTAAGTTTTAAATATCATTGACGGGACGTGGAATCGGAGGCAAATATGAACATTCTCATCAAGCCTTTCCCATGCAAGCGTTCAATGCTCCAAAATCTTACACTAATTAAAAAATGTTGCTGATCCATTCTCTCGGTCCATTTCTGTCTCAGAGTTGTGCTTTCAATGCCACCGCTGACACCGAACGCACACACAGGCGGCGGATAAACAAACACTCATCCACGCACAAACTACACTTACTTAATACAGAGTGCATTACAAAACAGTGCTTGTCGTCAAGTCGGCTGTAGATGCCTTGCAATTTTCAAGATGAACTAGATCCAGGAGAATTTACAAAACACGGCCAGGAGACGTATGAAGCTTTTAAGACAATCTCACTGTTGTGCACAACAGCTGGTCTTGTAGCGCTGAAGGATTAGTTCCCGACGGTACACGAAAGTCAGCGCGTACCCTAAGACCCATCTCGCAATGCAACAAACCAATAAAATATGTGCTCACACTGGGATGCAAACACTGAAAACGTGCGCAAACAAGTGCGTATGCATGCATAATCAAACGCAGAAATGAACACATATGTACAAATTTGCATAGACAAGTGCAGGCAGTTAAAGCCGCAAACTGCTAAGAGGGAATAGGCTTCGCTGGGACTGGGGGCAGAACCTGGTGCATACCAAACAGGCAGGTACAGATGGCGACCTCAGGGCTAAACACACCCCAAGGGCCTGTATGCGACGGAGTGCATGTGTGTGTGTTGGTAAAGTGAGGCGGAGCAGCATGTGGCAAGGAAAAAAAAAAAGAGGAAAAGGTCAAGTGCTTGTCCAACTGCTATCAGCCACTCCCTCCTCCTTGTCTCCTCGTCTGCGTCTTCATTCGTGCCTCCGTTTTTGCCTGCAGCTCACACTTTCCCTCCGTTAAAGGCCTCCGTGTTGGTATTACAGACCTCGAGCCGACACAAAAACACTGATGTGTCCCCGTGTAGCTCAGACGGACACACAATCAGCAAAAGAAGTGGAACGTTATCCTCACAGCCACCTCCATGATTAGCTTTGAAGGGCTTCTTGTATTTCAAGGTGATTACTGTGAATCAACTGATATCGTATTACCTTTAATATTTGAGCAGCTTTGGAAAGTTACATCGAATTACACGTGAGCTGGTTTAATGAAATTCATTTTTGTGTATTCTGGCTGACTGCTGCACTCCAAGTCTCCAACAGGAATCATAAAGGGGTAACTCGTCCCACCCAGGTGCAACAGAGCAAATATCATCAGGGAGATACCCGTCAAGCAAAGTCCGTAAACAACTACGCAATCCTGAGAAATTTTCTAATTAGCAAAAATAATTAAAAATCACTTGTGTGGGTTTGTGTGAGGTGTGTGCAGCTGCCGAGTGAGCCTAAAGCCTCTCAAATGTCACCAAGGTAAGCAAGAGAGCGTTTGGAAAACATTTTGTGCCTTCCATCGCAGGCTCTTGTTACAGTTTCTCATGCGGCTTATGGTGTGAATCCTAAAGCGGTGGAAATCACACACTGGACTATGCTCACATTTGATTGAATACCGGAGGAAACAGGCACAGTTACTGTTAGTCTAGGAATAGAAAAGCCTGGGTGACACTGAGGCAGAGACGCCTCCATGCAAAATCTGAATGTTTCAGCTTGAGCAAAAAAAAAAAAAAACTGCACTCATACTGAGCTAACATCTCTACTATGGGGACACTGGTACATTGATTTTTTTGAGAAAAATCAACACATTGGTCCCTTAGTCAAATATGAGCAAATTACACAATATCTGAGCACACAGTGAGACTATCAGGACTGTTAGGGGTTGTAACTATGTCCATCGATGAGGCTGCGTTACTGGTCCCCTGCCTTATGGAACAGTGGAATATCCATCCATCCATCATCTATACACCGCTTAATCCTCACTAGGGTCATGGGGGGCTGGAGCCTATCTCAGCCGACTTAGGGTGAAGGCAGGGGACACCCTGGACAGGTCACCAGTCTATCACAGGGCTACACTTAGAGACAGACAACCAAGCACACTCACATTCACACCTACAGACAATTTAGAATCACCAATTAATCTCAACATGTTTTTGGACTGTGTGGGAGGAAGCCGGAGAACCCGGAGAGAACCCACGCTGCACGGGGAGAACATGGAGACTCCACGCAGAAAGATTCCGGTGCCCCCACCGGGACGCAAACCGGCAACCTTCTTGCTGCGAGGCAACAGTGCTACAGTAGAACCTCTGTGAGATATATTCATGACATCTCCCTCGTATGGCAAACCAAGTGAACATTTCATAGCAGAGACTGAATTAAAAAGACAGATACCAACAACTTATTTTGACTGGTCTTAATGAAGTGTGGCAAGTCTGAAATTTTTATTCAAGATATCTCATTGTGACGGGTCGAAACGACACTTTGAGATACAGTCATCCTCAAACCCTTCCATTAAAAGAAGGCAAAATTCATAATAGTCACTCAAATAACTAGAAACTGAAAAAAGTAATAACAAATAAAAATTTGATAAATTATAATTTTGCAAAATAAGACATTACTTTTGAATTGTGGTTGAAAAGAATAATTAAAAAAACAACAAAAAAAACTGTCCTGGACAAATTAGAGCACTTTGCTGATGAGCAGTGGGACAAAATCAAAATAACTGTCAACAGGTGCAGAAGTCTGATTGAGAGTTACAGAAAACACTTGATTGCAGTGATTGCATCAAAGGGTTGTTCAATAAACTATTACTTTACAGGTCCCATCATGCTTGTTTGCTTTTCTTCTTGTTGTTTGTTTGTTCTACAATTCAAAAGCAATGTCATGATTTTCATTAATTTTTTATTTATTATTGCTTTTGTCAATTTCAACTTATTTCAGTGCCAGCTGTTTTTTTTTTTTCCTTCCTTAATGGGAGGGTATGAATAAATCTGAGGACGATTGTATCTGTAATTCAGTTTTAACTACTCAAAGTAATGGTATCTTAATGCAGTGGCATTTTGCTCTTAGGCCTTCTGTGGCATTCTACCTGAATCAAACCACGTCTTAACACCATCATTATCACACCACGGCTATAGAAACCATCAGTATTATGCAGAAAGGCAGCATAACAGGACGTTGCACCGCAGACAGGTATGTCGTGTAGCGAGAATGAATACCATCACTAAAGAAAGAAACCCAGTTAAAACAATTCAACACGTCTCCTTTCACTGCAGCCACAGGTGCACCATATACATCACATCAGGGTTCTCACCACGCTAGTTCCCTGAAAAAAACACGCTGTGTCTTGGCCTGCAATGCTGGCTTTCAAGCTGTTTGGGAAATCTGACATATTTCACAGTAAAACATGTGCAAAATTTTCCTAAGAAACTGGTTTCTCTGCTGTCGTCTACTGAATAGCAGCGTTAGCAGCTTCGTTAACGGGGGGGAGTGTCGCTAAGACCCCCTGCTAGGCTGTCAAAAGTTTGTGGTGAGAACCCTGCACATGTAACAGGAGCACCAATATCAGTCCAATGAAATGCTAAAAACACATATTTTACTCACCAAAGCCTGTGATTATTTCAACACAAACCCCGTCCTCCTTTTCTGCCGTAAGTTTAAATTTACTGTAGGGGTGAGAATGTCTGCTTGCTTAACTTAAAAAAATAAAAGTAATACTTTCACGATAAAGTATTAGCTTGTGCAGGTTGCTACAGCCAGGAACCGCTAGCTTTGGCGAAGCTCTCTGACCATCCAATCAGAGGAAGTGAAAGTGCTGGTGTCATCGTAGGCCAGCTAGCTGGCCCTGGGACCACCAACTCTCAATCTGACTGGTTAAAGCAACAGTTTCATGACAATGCATTTTAAGCTACAGGGACCTGCACTTTGGATTCTGAAGGCCTCAGGGCAGATTTCTGTGACCCTGGCAACAATGGCTGAAAT
>NW_007578497.1:323082-337383 GCF_000690725.1 Stegastes partitus
ACACTGCTCATAATAGGCTTTTCATTTAATTGTGGCCCAAGAAAGCATTCCAGCAAAATATTTGAAGGAGAAATGGAGTGTTGGTCATCAGAAAATACCATTAAAAGATAGGAAGAACGTATCAGCAAGGAGTTTACAGAGAACTCAAACCTTGTTTATGTCAGATTTGTGGTCAGAATGTAGCACAAGTTCTGACATGATGGTGAAGCAGCTTGTCATATGCACTTATAGATAATACTGAAAAGGAAGCCACCTCCTACTTGTCATAGCTTTCAGTGTAACTGCAGATATTTCCAATATCATTACTGAAACTCTCATTCAGAACATCAGTAATTACATTTGGACTCCTTTAAGATGTGTCATTGTGACTAGTTCACACTGAATATACGATTTCTAAAAAGAACATTGTACATGTCTTACACTGAGGGGAATTCAATATATCTTGAAGTACGATTACAGCCAGTTGAAATTAAACAAATTATAATTCAGCTGAATTGTAGACAGACGAGAATCCTCATACATGTAAATGGTGAAATGAAAAGTGACATAATTTGCACCAGTAAGAACAACACTGTAGATATCTGAGATGTGTTTTTTGATTAGGAGGAAGTGAATTACAGATATCTGCGACATATACATCCGATCCATCTGTTAAATGGTAAAACAGCCTGTCATGTATGGTTTATATTGAAAAGGGAGCAGCCTCCACTTGTCACTTGCCATAACTTCTAATGAAACTACAGAGCTCTGCAACATCATTTTAGATAGTTAAATTCAAGATATCTGGAATTATATTTCAACTTCTTCAAGATATCGACATCATTGTTCACAATTCAAACTTAATTTAAGATCTCTAAAAATGAACATGTCTTGAATTAAGGGGGATTTAAGATGTAGCTTGAACGACAATTATAATTGGTCTGGAATTACAAGTAGTCACTATTCAACTGAACTGTAGATATATGTCATGAGAAAGCCCGTATATGTGAGAAGATCTAAGAAGAAAAACATTGTGGATGTCTGATTTTTTCTTTCTAACTAAGTGGAATTGAATAACAGAAATATAAACCCAGTCTAGCTACGTAAATACAGCTTGCCATACTCTTACACATGTGGGTAAACTCTTCCAAATGCTCCAGCGACCTGCCACCGTGTTGGTTCAACGCTGCCCAAATCTCGCCACTTTGTGTGTTTCCCAGCAGACATCAGTAATTACACATCATTCTTCACCATCCACATCACTTCACTTCCACGCAGCCACTTTTTTTTTTTTTTTTCTTTTTAAATTTCTGTTTCATGAAGTTTCCTCTCAAGGTTGCATCTGAGGGAAGTGAGTTCAGAACCTGTTTTTAGTTGCCAGGGAGACCAGCTTTGGTGAGGTGAATGGAAACAGTCGGCGCTATGTGCTGTACAGTAACTGTCTGACTCAGTTCACGGTGAGTTCGTGCAGTTTTTCTGCGCTTCTCGTAAGACCTGGTTCCATAGAAGGTGGCGTTTTTGATGGAGGAGTCTGTTTCATTATCGTCTCTTGTCTGCTGGAATCCTGTACAGCCAGACAATTCTCACTTGAGATCATGCACAGAAGTTACTTGCAAGGGTTTTACTCTTTCATGAACAATACTGCAGAGTGGTTAAACCACGGTAGTCTCCTTGTTCTAAGGTTAAAGTGCTCGCAATGAACAACTTCTAAGCAAGAGGATGTACCAGGCTGCTTGTTTAGAAAGCACTGGGGTTGCAGCAGAATGCCAGGTATTGTTTGGCTCTGGCAAACCCCTGCTGATGTATTATGTTCATTTTGTAAAACAAGGCAGTTAAATGCCTCTGATTATTCCTTTAAGAGAGCTGCGGCCTTGGGCACTGAAGACATCAAAGGACTTGGAACAAGCCAGCGATCTGTTGCATGCTTATTTGAGGACCACACAGACACTTCAGTCCTCTGGTTCTCAGTCTTACTAACTTACTTTGTGCATGTGGATGTTGGCCCTGACTGAAATAAAATAAAAAAAGTCCTGTGCTTCTTGCTTTTAATGTAGATTTAACACTGACTGTGGAGTTTATTATTTAATTTTGACAGTTTGCATACAATATATTAATGTACGTTATTACAGTTATTTCATTATTGCAATTATTTCCATTTCTAAAAGAAACTGTAGTGATATTTTGATAATAATACTTAAAATGACAACGTGAAAGACCTTTAAAGCTTGAAAATGGAGTTCCAGCTGATTGTTCAGCTGTCTGGTTCGCAGCTTTACTGTTTTGGTTTGCTCTCGCTGCACTCAGTCGGTAGCGGCTGCAAGCTGTTTTCAGAGAAAAGGCTTTAAAAAGCCACTGCGCGCTACCTGCTCAGCACCGAACGACAGACAGGCACAGTTAGCGTGAAGGTATGTGGAGCATTTAGCAGCTTAAGAGTCAGCGTGACGGTTCAGGAAACCGGACTCAATCGCAAGACACAGGAGAGCAGGAAAAAGTCCAGAATTTCAACTCTTTCTTTTGGAGCCAGTGGTCATAGAAAGGTGGGCAGCCAGAGGGGCGAAGACATCCAAGACGTAGCAGGTAGAAAGGCAGAAAGACAGGGACAAGCAAAAAATACAAAATACAAACAAGGCAGACTTGCTGCAAACAGCAAGATGCAGAAATCCAGGAACAGACACACGAGGAATATGAAATTGGAAAATATTCAAAGACAATATGGTGTCTGACAGAGCAAAAGGCTGGACTGTGTACTCCAGGAACTGATGGGTTACAAGACTCAGGTAGCAGTTGTAAAGGCAGAGTAGGCAATCAAACGTGTGAAAAAAGCACAAAGACGTGAAGCAAAAACAACAGAGACACGGTAAGTAATTAAATAAACACAGAATAAACTATGACAGAAACATGGTGACATTAGAGACCAAAACAGAGCTAAAAGAAGACTGATGATGACGATGAGTGTAAACATAAATTCACCATATTAATCTAAAAGAGCACCAGTTTAGCATTGCCCTCGCTTAACACTGTCACACTCAGGATGGGAAGTTCACAAAAGAAAACTATGAAAATCAATGCAGCAGAAACAAACATTATTTCTGCATGCACCCGGCACCTACATTACCCACAATGCAATACAGGTAACCCCCTCCAGGCTGGTCGGGTGTGTTGTGCTTGTAGAAGCTCATTAGGGTTGAACAGTTCATGAAAGTATGATTAAAATAGCAACAAGCGCAAGTTATAAATGGAATGTTTTGGTGCTACAGAGGTGTGAAAGCCTGCAAGTCATGATCATCATGGAACACACGCAGGAAGAATCCTTTTACAGTCTCTGTCACTGTTTCAGTTTATTTTTGGTGAATTTTTCAAAACGAGACATGTAGAATGAAGGTATTTCAATAAAATAAAATGATTTCGAGCTTAGATTTGGGCCATTTTCCCAATGGAACTGTCCCACACATATCATTTGCTCCTATTGGAAAGTTGAAAATCTGACAATTCTTTCTGTTACTTCAGTTCCTGATAAAATGGTGTAATTTTGGCGATTTTTCTTAAAAGATGACGCGTCTTTGAAATCCATCGGTGGGTTTTAGGGGTTGCGAGGGATAAAATAAATTCCACTGTGTGTGATATACTTCTTATTCAGTCGACATTTTTGGCTTATCACAGCAGGAAAAGCACAGCTGCTGCGAATGACGTTAAAAATGACTCCATTCTGTTCAGTTGCGTCGGCTCACTGTAATGAACCAGGAACCGGGGCGCTTGATGGAACGGAGCCATGATTGTCTATCACAAGTATCGGCCTACTTGTTGTCACTATCTGAGTGTATTTCTCCTTATCTTGAGTTTTCTGTTCTTCCTCCGAGCTGCTCTCTCCGCATTAAATGCAGCATCTGCTTAACCTGACAGACTGAAACTTTGCTCACTCCTGAGTCGGGCCTGATGGATGACAAAATCAATAACGGTGAAGGGAGGGAAAGAAACATTATATTGCCAGCTGGGGCATAAGTGAAGAGATAACAACTTTTCCTCCCTCCCGGTTTTCCATGATGGCTTGTTGGACTCAGGTGTGAGTGTCTTTATTGATTGGTGATGTCACATTAACCGCCGATGCTTCTCCCCGTGGGCTTGTTTTATTTGTTACATATTTCTACTGACGCCGAGGGCTTTTTTTGGCTCGACGGACTGACGTGTGCAAATACTTTTAATTAGTGAAACCACTTTAAGCCATGCCTTTTTTTATCAGTGGCAATTATTCACTGTTTTCCTCTTCCAGAAACTTCACTGAGCTGTGTGATTGCGGTTAGATTTCATCTCTTATGTTGATTTCATTCAAATGTGGACTCTACTTTTAATCAATTAAAGGTTTTTCTCATATTCCATACCCTCCTGTACGATTGAATAAGAAAATAGAAACACATTTTAATTCAATGCAATGCATCCACGCTGCCTTCTCTCGAAATAGATTTTGATCATTAAAGGAAATTATCCCACTGACGTAGCTCTATGAGTAACTTTTGAATTCACCACCTCTGTATTTGAGAGTCACCACAAACAGTTGTGTGAACAGCATGTACTGGAGCAAAAAGTCAGACAAAAGTAAACATAGAACTTGATGAATATTAATAAGCTGGCATGTCTCCCCAGATGGAGATCCCTAATGCAGCCAGGAAAAATGGCAACTCCAGGTGGCTAATTTTTGGGTTTGCTGTTGGCCAGACTCAAAAACATACTTTTGAAATGTTTAATGTAAATCATGCAAATCAAGTTTTTTGCAGAGATGCAGGGGGTTTGCACGTTTTTTTTTTAATCTTGCAGCTAGACATGGACGCATCTCAAAGCAGGTTTACAAAAAACTTGGACAATCTATGTGGTGCCAAATGCATGGTTGTTCAAATTAGCGTACTTCTCTTGTTAGATTATGGAAATATAATTTATAGATTGGCTATTCAGTCCCTGACTTAAGTCAACTTTTACTGCCAACATCTGTGACCAAGTACAATATGTGATCCTCCTCTGATGTCAGCGTAAAGGCTTTGAAATCCAACACATCTTATGGTCTTCTGCCATTCCAATCCTTACTTCATCTCAATCACAGCTTTTAAGAGTCTTCTTATGGACATTTTTTAATGGCACTTTAAATTGTTTTACTTTTCTTTCTCTAATTCAAGTACAAGGTCAGTCATCCTTTTTATTTTGTTTGTTTAAGGATTTCGTTTCCTCCTCCTTTTATGCTACAAGTGTCTCCTGCACTTGTGTGGCTGTAATTATAAAGAAGAAATGGTGGTTAAACCAAATGAAAATGAAAAAATCTACCAAATTAATGGGAAATACACCAGGTTGAAATAAAACCAGAACTCTCCTCGTTAATTTTTCCTATGTTCATTTGGTAAAAAACTAATAATACTTACATAGTTGTCAGGAATTTGTGAATTGAATTTACGCTAATCACAGCTCAGTCACAAGGCTGTTATCTGTTTTAATGGATCACAATTTCAGATAAATAAGTTTCTTACAATGTAGAGTGCATCCTTCATTTGAATCCTTTGCACATTTGTTTGATTCAGGTGCTAAGTTCAGGGTTTTCCCACAAACATGAAGGTAATGACGGAGCGTCCTGTATGCTGGTTAAAGGGTTCTTAAAGGGACAGAAACCATTAAAACTGATTAAAAACCATGAGAGCCATCCTCTAATCCCCTACACTTTAAAAACACTTTATTTTCTCAGTGAGGATTGTCGTTGTTGTTGTTTTATTAATTTTAAGAAGTTGTAAACACTTAAAACCTTTACATATAAAATGTTAAAATGCTCTCATATAGTAGAAATCACTTAAGATATCATAACTCCATCATTATTATTGGCTGCCTTAGTTCCATTTTAACATAAATCAGTAAGGCTTCAGGAATGTTGCATCTGCTCACACATAAATAGTCAAACTGACTGTTTTTTCTTCAACCTTTTAGTTCTAAACTCACGGTCACTTCACCTCCTGTCACAAGAAGGTAATGAAACCTGTAAGCTTTTCACCTGCTGTTTTGTTGCCCACCAGTAGGAGGGGCTGTTGTTGTGGTAATAATGAAGTCACCTTGGCTATCCAAATGCCCTTATTCCCATGTAGGGGTACAGTAAATGTTGACAAGGCCTTTCTCGGGAACAGCTTATCTCACCAGCAAATCTTAATTCCCAGAACACAAACACTACTAGTAAGCAATCCCGACTTTTGGGTTCAGGTTGCGTAAATGGTAACTAATGGAAAGGTTGCGACCGTGTGTGTGTGTGTGTGTGTTTGTATGAGCCTCTGGGTGTTATCCTTTGTGTGGAGCTGGGTTGTTGGGACGGCGCAGGTTGACACAGTGCTGAGCAGCATGGGAAACGCAGCGGCCTGCTGGGCCTGTGGGTTCAGACAAGCGTGGGGCAAACCGGGTTCGACAAGAGACATCATAGACCGAAAAAACAACAAGATTAGGAAGCAGCCCTCCTGCTCTGTACCCAGGGAGTCTGACCCAGAGCTCAGCCCGACACAACAGGTAGCCTTATTACAGTAATGTCCCCATGAAAGCAAATTTATCAGAATAGCGCTACAAGAAATACCAGTGATACCAGTTTGATAATAAACAGGAGTGTACACTTTTTCCAAAACACACTTAAAAACTGTACAATCTAATGCTTTTTTGGAGCCAAAAACAAATAAGAAAGCAGGATACTTTTTACGACTACTTTTTTTAACCATTTTTTTCCTGTTTTTTTATATGAATTTTTATGATTTTTCTGTGGTTTCTAAAATATATTTAATAGACTACACTTTGTAATACATCACACTTGGGTAAATGTACCAATCCATAAACACGTAGCTTGTCTTGTCTCCTTCATCCGTTATTGTTTTAGGTGTTTTAGCGCTACGTGCATTTTGGCATGTTGAACAGTGTTGGTACATCTCAGCTCTGGATCATAAAGTTTAAAGACACGTTTTGTTTTTATGGTTTTTGGCTTCAATTCATAGTTTTTTTTTTTAGGTTGTAATTTCCAGGTAACTACAGTTATGGATGATTACAGCAGCAACATTATGTAAATACAGTATATCAGGGAAAAGTCTAGTAACATTAAAGAGTCATTCTCTACCGTATAATGCTGGGATCCATTAGACAGTAATAAACTGTTTAAGTAAATTACAATAGTAACTGTAGAAATACAGTAAAATACTGCCGGCTACTGCTGCCAGTATTTTATTGTAAACTCTACATTGCACAGAGGAATGCAGTAATAACATTTGCAAGAATCAACGGTTCAACTAAATGAACGTTGTAAAAATGCAGCAAAGCCCTGGGAGCTGTGGTTGAAAGTAATTCTGCAGGAATATTTGTCACAGTGTCATGTGTGTTTAATAAAGAATATATGTTTCTCTCTAGCTGAAAACACACTCTCAGATAGCTCTGTCATCAATATTGTCATCGTTAATAGAATAGAATAGAATAGAATAGAATAGAATAGAATAGAATGCCTTTATTGTCACTATACACATGTACAATGAGATTAAGAGCAGCTCCTTCAGTGCAATATAGAATAAAGAACAAAATAAAATAAAGAGCAAAAAAAATAAAATAAAATAGA
This sequence comes from Stegastes partitus, assembly GCF_000690725.1. Taxonomy (NCBI): domain Eukaryota; kingdom Metazoa; phylum Chordata; class Actinopteri; family Pomacentridae; genus Stegastes; species Stegastes partitus. The sequence goes on from NW_007578497.1 coordinate 330,662, forward strand.
AGAGATTTAAATATAAAAATAAGATATATATACAGTATAAGTTATATGTACAGTATGGGTTTAGAAAAATATTGCACAGCATGGTCAGTGATGATATTGCACATTTAAATAGAGTTCACAGTAGGTGGTTGTGAGGTAGATTGGAGGGAGGCTGTGATGTCAGTTAATATACAAATCTGAGTAGATCAGATACTTTTCTAGCCAGTTACACCAGGATTACATCATTTAATCAGTGCATTGACACTTTCCTTCATGATATTGGTTCATGTAATGCATTACGCTGATTTTTTTTTGTTTATTAGCCTAACATTTGATATAAAGCGAGTGATAAATGGGCCAACTAACCAAAGCCTGACTTCTTACCACTTGTCCTCTGCTACTCTGGGTCTTCAGATACGTGTCCCTCTCCTGCCGCCCAGCTCCTCTGCTCCTCTTCACTGCTGCTGTTACTACTACTGTTACAGTGCAGTCGGAGCCCCGAGGCTCTGGGACGATCTGCCCGAGGAAATCAGGTCGTCTGAGTCAGTGACCTCCTTTAAGTCCCTTCTCTAGGCAGGATTTTATCTGAGAGCCTCTCCGAATTTTGCTTGAGTCTTAATTTCCTTTGAACCGTCTCTTACGTTTTCAAAAGCTGAATTGTCTTTTGTACACCGAAATGAATCCAAACTTGATGACTGCTGACCTTGTGTGTCGCGTAGATTGTGCAAAGCGCTCCATAAATAAAGATAATTATATTAGTACTGCTAAGTGGCTCTGCTACTGTTACTATGAAGAGGCAGCACTTTACAACTTTAGCCTTTAAAGTTTTTCCCACGCAATGTTTTCTTCATGTTTTCTGTCAGCGTTGCAAACATCGTCCTTTTCTTCCTAATGGGCTTAATTCATTTATATATTTCCCAGCTTGCAATAAAAGACACAGCTAAAATCTAAAAAAGTGTCATCACTAAATTATTTAATTTTTGTAAAAAGTGCCCCAAATTGTGAGTCTAACGTGATTGGCTGGTTTGCTATCGTGCAAAACAGGTTAAATAAGATATAATATAGAAAATGCAAAGATTGGTAGCGACTGATTGTCACAAATGCGATCTGATGTCAGAGTAATATGCATTATGTAGCATCATGAAGCTCCTGGACAGATAAAGGCTGAAGCAGAAACGCTTGCTATTACTCAGACTGACACTGACCTCAGTTCAGATCTGGACTTCTATCAGTCGCCTCACTCTTCATCAACCAGCTGTCAGTGAACTCATCTCTTTACTTCACCCCCCTTCTTTCTCTTCAGCTCACCTGCTGTCTTCTCATTGCTTTCTATCTTTCTTAAGCTCTCCACTTTTGTTCTCTCATTCCAGACCACCTCCCCCTTTTCTATAGCATTTGACCAATTATCCAGCTAACTCACTGCCCCCCCTCTGCTCTCATGGACCTTTCCTTAATTCAGTTCATTTCTACATCGTCACGTCTACTGTTTACCTTGTAGTTATCTGGCATTTTCTCAAACAGATGGTTTGCTGGTTACGCAACACATTTATCCATGTTAGCGTGAATATGTCAGAAGCGCTCTGCACATATTGCGGCTGAATTTAACATTCGCTCTCTCAAAGGAATCGCGCTGATCCTCTTTGTAAGGGGGGGTAGGGATGTAAAATTTTTATTAGGTACAAGCAGAATCTGCCGCTGTTTTCGTACCAATGAGCCATGGGCGTTCCGTTTTGTTTCGATGAGGATTTGTTTTATTTGAGGGATAATACAGAACAAACGTGATATCACTGATGACCAACTGTCCATGAACGCTGAGGAGAGGTCGCAGGGCAAATACAAGCCGCCAGAAGAACCACATATGCACGTATTCTTACTATAAACTCACCTTTAAAGTGTCTTCATGCTCATCTTTTGATGGCGTTGGTGGTTACACTCAACCAAAGCATAATTTCTAAGTCAGAATATCTTGAAGAGGTCTTGCTTGCAAGAGATTTTGCGGATGGAAAGGTACATTCCTTTGAATTTTCTTTTGTTTTGGAAATTTGGGATGAAATTTGCACTACGTTTGAAATGAAAATTATGTCCAGTTCAGGAAGGATTGTAGAAGCAGTTCATTCTTTAAAGGTTCCTGTTTTCTCTTTCAGAAATGCTCTCCTGTCTGTTGTTCTGACAGCAACTGAACATGAGCAACGTTTGATGTGACAGTAGCCTCACAAGGGTGGGCTTGGTAACATTTCAGTATCAATACATCGTTTTCACGTGTTATCCATTACAAACTGAATGTATTTCTATAATAATAAAACCTACTGCAGTGAAGACAGAGGCTAGAACAGGTCAGACTGATGAGACTCACTAACAATAAGTGCCATCCAGGTTTTGACGAAATGTTAACAGGAGTTTGAACTGAAGTTTAGTTTGTTGCTTGTAGGAATCTTTCCTCTCAGGTTATTAAATACTTGAAGCATCAAATAGCAGCAGGAGCCATATGTCAAAGCGCAACAGTGGTAGTTTAATTCATTATCATTAGAAATGATCCCCGACATGGAGACAGGATCATTCAATCTCTGATAGGAAGTCATATTTTGTAAGCTGCTGTTCAATCATTGGTTACATAGCAGGAATCCTCAGGTTGAGTCCTGAGCTCCATCACAGCTGACAGAACACTTTTATTTTACACTTTGTAAAGTAGTCGTTAGATTATATCACACTTGGACGGAATCCTCAGTAGTGGTTATTTGGACAGTGTGACAGGATTTAGTCTTTTGTTTATCCGTCTATTATTAGACATTACATGTTTTATTGATATACTGTCCAGTCTTGGGTGTATGACAAACATCTCCATCCCTGTTGTGCCTGAATGTCTGCATAAATCTACGGTCGACATTAATATAAAAGTGACCGACATCCCAGCGACAGAATGCCATCAGTTTAACAAACTGATAAAGCAGCGATGTTACGTCATCTGTAAAGGAGTGGGAGGCTATTTATCAGCTAGTTTCACAGGTTTTAAAAAATTACCTTCTTTAAACAGCCACAATGTTGACATCATTCTCAACCTAGAAACAGTATTTGAGCAATTTTGCAGGAGCTGCAACGTCCATTTAGTAGCTGATCTGGAGCTTTCAGTCATAATAAACCAAAAGAAACTGCTCCTGAGATTAATTTAAGCACCTGCAATTCCAAGAATGGCAAGGACAAAGTAGATCAAATCAAAAAATATGCTAACCTTACAGCCTCTAAAATTAAATTAAAAACTATCTCAATGAAATGAGATTCACAGCCTTCTTCTATTCTTACATATATTTCAATCTAAAAAAATCAATGTATTAAATGAGTTCTAAAATTCTGTATTTAAAAACACAAAATAAAATCAAAGTGTGGTCAGTTCATAATTACCTTCAGGTGTCCTTCCTCCTGCGCTGCCCTCTGCCCCTCATCGGCTAATGACCTTTCACTCTGACAAACAGACAGATGACTCCATTTTACCCCCTCTGCGGAGGTGTCAACGGGATGATAAAAGACAAGAAAGAAGGATGCGATGAAGAGATGAGGAGCTTTGCAGGATGTGACAGAACACTGTTGGAAGGGGCCAGAGCTGAGAGGATGGATGGATCAGCAGAAAGTGGACAGGAAGGACTTGAACTGCCCTTTTATACACTGGGGGGTGAAAAAAAACAACCTTTTGCAGATAAACTTTTTTTTTTTGTTCCACCTTTGACACTTAGACAGGTGTGCTTGAAAATATTTCACATTTTATTGAACAAAAAGTGTGACACTGTTGTGTTTGTTTGTTCTGTTGCCCCAAAAATGTAAATAAGGTTTCTTTAACATCGACTTCATGGTGAAAATATTTTGTTACGGAGCCCAATCGGACACCAAAATTGGCATTGGCACACAGCGAAAATGGCATTAATGTCACCAAATAGGTTGTGAAATGCAGAGATTCTTTCTAGAAGCTGTTGTTGTGTTAGGATTTGTCACCGTAGCAACCCTGAAAACAACCAAAGCTTTGTGGTTAGTGTCTGCACGGGTGTATTTTAACCCCAACCATAAACTTTTTATAAATCTAACCAAGTAGCTTTGGTGCTTAAACGCAACCAACTTGTTTTGTCAATGAAAGCAAACAGAAACAACAGCAACCGCTCCTGGAATCTCCTAATGCACGCTTTGTTGATCTTTTTATCTGTAAAGTGAAAAAATGTGACAGAACACAGGCCAATAGAAAAGAATAGGAAAAAAAAAAAAATCAAAGGAGATATCTTGCAATTTTACAGCCTTTCATTTGAAAAGGACACACTTTGCACTGTGGACTCATGTAGCTGTTACACATCTTGGTGTGAGACTGCGTTGTGTAGCGTTCCCACATTTTCAAGTACAAGGACAGGCATTCGCTGGCACCAGTTTTTGGCTCAGTTTCCAATCCAGACATGATACTACTATGAAAATCTCCATAATATTTACAACAAAGATTGCAGGTGTAAATGGGGTTATTGTATGGCTGTCAGTTCAGTTAATATAAAGTGAAAGGTGCCCTCTGTTCCAGATTGTAGAATCAATATCAACATCTCATTTTCTGGTTTTCCATTTCCCAAGATCCCCAGACCTTGATAGAAGCTGGAGCAACTTAATCAGCAGTTTAAGGAAAACACTTTTGCTCCTCTGGCTGACAATGAAGGACAATGAAGACGGTGGCTGTACGTCTAGCCGTGTGGCTGGAGCCCAGTATGAGCCCATATTTACATTTCAGTCAATAGAGTATTCACTCATCTGTTTGAATGACCTTGTAAAGTCAGTAATCCCTGCTTCACAATGAATAAATACATAAACAATGAAATTTCATCTGCTCACAGTCACTCATTCCCAAAGAAAGTGAGACAAGAAAGACAAAGGGAAGAGGAAGGATGCATGCGAGTGAGATTCACAGTAATTCACTGACTGATAAGTAATTGTGCTCTTGTATGGAGTGCAGGGACTGTTGTTTGTTATTACAGGGTAGTGACTGTGGTAATGGCCCGATCCATATTGTACTTGTGCAGCAAATAGCAAGGTAATCAATGTGTCTGACCAATTACTGTGGAGTCTTTCCTCGCATGCAGTGTATGTTACATGTTCTTGACAGTAAGTTAACCAGAGGAGCTGAGCAGCGAATGCAATCAGCGTGAGCGTTGTTTGTTTTTGCACATCAGTATTAGTTCCAGCTCGGCAGAATACAGAAGCAACGGGTGCGGCAAATTTCAAAGCAAAATAAAAAAGAAAGCCTAAGAGATAAAGCTGCTTTCAGTGCGCTCTGTCTGCCACCTGATGTTTTATTCAGAGATGAGTTCAGTTCACTTCACTTCACTATAGTGATTTATATAGGGCCTGCTTGAACAAATGAGGATTTTTTTTTCTCTCCTCAACGCAAAGACAAAGACAGAAGGAGGAGAAAGCTATTTGCAATTTGGAGCATCAATAAAAATGCAAATAGTGGGAAACCATTTCTCAGCTGTGACAATGGAGGCGTCGTCATTGCAGCGCCCAAAGACAGCGAGACGGATGGACCCACCCGAAATCCACAACCCAGAATTCTTTATCTCGAAACTGAAACACTCAGACTTAGAGAGGGGATTTTGCTTCTTTCTGCAAGGGCTGCTTTTTGTAGAAATGATGTGTTTTTGTACTCCATAACAGTGACTCTCGCTGCACTGGAGTGGATGTTTAGCTAACCTCGTGGCGGAGGTGTCAGCGCCGACGTGAAGAGCAGGCCGAGGTCTGTCAATCAGTCAGAGGAACAAGATTTGCGGGACAGGTCTGCTGAAAAAAAAGCCCGCCTCGCTGTTGGAACAGACAACATTTAAAACTAGACGGATTTTCTTGTCAAACGGATGTCGAGTGTGTGTGTGTGTGTGTCAGTTCTCGTTTTAAAAGTCTTTTCTGTTGTAACATTAGAAAAGAAACGTACTTGTCGAAAATACAACAAAGCGTAGATCAGACCTCACTTGCTTGTCCAAATGTAAGCTGAGCATCTACAGAGGGTTGAATTAGATTTTTAAAAAAGAGTTTCATCTTACATAATTACCTTACTTACTCTGCAATGTGAGACGAGCACAACGGTGATCCTTGTCTTCTACATGCACCATTACCGCGTGAAGATGTTAACATTTTTTTTAAAGTAATAAATACAGATTTAACCTCAGCCGTTTAGTACAATATGAAGTATGCGCACAACCTCTTTTACAGGGTTGTTGTTTTAGGAAAAGTCAGCTGGAACCTGAGACTCATAAAGCTAGTTTAAAGAGTCCATATCATGCACATTTGTTGGGTTTAGAATTTTATTTTGGGGGTCTGCTACAGTAGGTTTACATGTATTAGAGTTTTAAAAAAACATTATTATGCTGTACACAACTGCAGCACCTTTAAGAACCCCCCTCCAGAAAAGACAAGCCTGCTCTGATTGGTCAGCTGAGCCCACCAAAGCAAGGTAATGTTGGGTATTTACTACAATCCCAGATCTATGAACAGAGAGATGTAGTCCGAGCAAAGAGTCTTGATGGTAGACTGCGAGGAAGCTGCTCATTCATTGTTAAAGGCTAAATTAGATAGGTTTTATGCAAATGTGTGATGTGGATAAGTCACAGAAGAAAAGCCCGGGCTTCAAACGAGGTGTTCCAAGGCGCACTGGTTTCTGTGGGAGAGAAAAACTTTTTTTGGCATGCACAGAAAAGTTATATTAGACACTAAACACACTGATAAAATGTGTAAAA
>NW_007578498.1:0-9114 GCF_000690725.1 Stegastes partitus
AGCTCAGTAATTAGGGCCAATTGATGCTGTCTGCTTTCACAAGAGTACATGTGCTGCTAATTTAATCATCCACCCAGATTCATGGCCATCCGAGAGCAGGACTCTCTTTGACCACACCGACTGTCTGCACGCCGACTCCAATGTGGGGATATGCCAGAATAAACAAGTGGTGCTTTAAACAGTTGTCGTGCATGATGAGAGACTGAGCGAGGAGATTTCAGCCACCTTTACAATTCATCATCACCAGAGTTGTGACTGCAGTAGTTGCTGCAGGACTTTGGAGGTGCTTTGATTTCTTAATTCTCCAGATACCTTGTCCACCTACTGTGCTCAACACACCAGCGCAATATTTACATTCACACAGCGCCACAGTCTGTAAGCAGCTACTATATCCTGTAAAATGTGTTTTCAGTACGAGAGGAAATGCGACTGTCTGTGCAAGCCGGTGCAGATCTACTGTAGCATCAACACAGCCACGTCTGCTGTCTGCTTATCAGCCGGCCCATACCGACAGCCAAAGCATGAATTGGCCCTCATGCTCTGCTCTGGCTTTCCCTCTCTGCAACCACCCAGGTGTTTAATCCCTGTAGGTTTCCAGTGGACCCTCATTCAGCCACAGATTGTTTTATCTCATGCTTTTTTTTTCACATACAGTCCATTCAGGTGTATTGAGGTAGGAGGAAGTACTGTAATCTCCCTCACACTGTGACCGCACATGTGTCAGCAGGAAACCAAGCTTTGGAAACTCTTTGATAGTTCTTTTTTTTTTTTTTTTAAAGTAAACTGGAAGGCAAAGTGCTGCATAGTTGAGTAAGGCAGGAATGATGGGAACCAGTTCAACATGAGGCTTCCTAGTGGTAGAACAGTACAATGAAACCTCTCAGCCACTGGTTTGTTTGGTTGTAAATAAACTGACAAGAGTAGCGGCTGGAGGCATGTTGGCTGAGGTCTACTGAAGTCTCGCTATGAACTGAATTGTGGGATCTATAGTATTGCATCAACCCAAACATCGGACAACCCTGATGATGAGGAACATTTTTAAGATTTTTCCTCTTCACCTGCTGTGTGAGATGGTTTGTTCCACACTGTAGCTGCCAGTAGTTCCTAATAGGATACTGACTGGTCCAACAAACTGCAGCTTGAAGCCGGATGAGATGGTTTCTCGCATCACCACGCAAATTTTGTGAGATTCCAACCCCCTTGCAAGCTAATTTTACACTTGTCTCATTGAGAAGCTTTCTATGAGAGACCAATCCACCAAGGAGAGGAGAGTCCTCATCAGGAAAATAGGAGCCTTCAAAAACTCCTGCTGGCTACACCAGACTAACCTAGAAAGACTCAGGATAAACCAACACTCCGAAAGGCTGCAGACAACCCATAACGATGCAGTATCTGTAGAGCACTGTGTTTTCTGTGTGACTGTTTTTTATGTTGTGAACATCTAACTGTCTAGTTGTCAAATATGAGATGACTGTAATATGTTTTGGTCAACAGGATATTAAACCACATCATAAAACTTGTTGCAACCATCAGTGAGCACAGGTGCTGCCAAACTAACAAGGAATAAAATATGAAGAATTAAAGAAAAACAAAAACAAAAATAATCAGATTTAACCTTCATATTTAGGTAAGTTCATTGGTAGTTTTGAATTACACTTGAATACACAGAGGAAGCAACTAACATAACATTTCTTTTTTTTTCTTGGCCAGTAAATCGTGAATATGCTCACAGTTATGACACAAACCGTGTTTCGATAATGAATTTCTATTTAAATTTTAAAGCATCATATTTTTTAAAAAAAAAGGCTGCAAGGTAACTCGGTGGTTAGCACTGTTGCCTTGCAGCCAGAAGGTCGCCGGTCCGCTTCCCGGTGAGGACACCCGGAATCTTCCTGTGTGGAGTTTGCATGTTCTCCCCGTGCAGCGTGGGTTCTCTCTGGGTTCTCCAGCTTCCTCCCACACAGTCCAAAAACATGTTGAGGTTAATTGGTGATTCTAAATTGTCCGTAGATGTGAATGTGAGTGTTGCCTGCCTTCACCCTGAGTCAGCTGAGATAGGCTCCAGCCCCCCACGACCCTCGTGAGGATAAAACAGTGTATAGATGATGGATGGATGGATCTTTTTAAAAAAGCGTCAAAAATCAACAACCTAAGTTTTACACTCTTTTGAGGTGTCTTTATGTAAAAGGCTTAACGTGAATAACACATTCTGATGTAGTCCTCACATGACTGACCATTTGTTTCTGCTTTTTTTGTTGTCTTTGCATCTGAACAACATAAAACAACCAAAGCTAGCTGGCAGGAAAAAGGAGGAAAAGAACAATTTGTCCAAATAAAGTCAGTTCTTAAAGACTTCTCCCCATTTTTCTCTCACAGATAGTTTCTTCTTCAAAGTTTTGTAGTGCTTGGCAAACATCTAGTTTTGTGTCTGGCTTTTTTAAAAACTTTCCTTCACTTGTTCATTACAGACACACATTATGTAGGCTCTACTACCATCCTCTGATGACACGACACAGTCTAGTTTATTTGCTGCAAAGCAGGTAATGTGGAAACAAGGCGAACTTGCATTTTCTTTTACAAATGTTTTAAGTGCGTGCATCATATTTGCAGGACAACTCAGTGAAATCAGGGCTAACATCGAGTGCTTTTGGAGGCCTGACCACACCTTCAGCTTTGAAACTGTGAATGCCATTTCATCTGTGCTTCAAGAAATGCAATAAAGTCAACTTAAATTCCAAGTGAATACTAAATACCACACATCTACTCTGCTATAGTAACAAAGACATAAATATGTTTCCTTCTTTTTCGCGGTGTCCAGACCAGCTGCAACATGCCTGCTGAGAATCCGAGCACAGCGGCTGCTCAGCACGCTTCACTGGGCCTTTAAAGAGGAAACTTGCAAGTGAAAAAAAAAAAAGTTCCAAGAGTGTGCTGAAGTTGAAAAAAAAATAAAAAATCAGAAATCAGGACACAAGACAAAAGAATACAGTCTCTCCCGCCGTACATACAGAAGTAATTAGTTCAACTACACCGCAAACAGGTGAGATGCTAAAAGCTTAAAGGACCACAGGTCACAGTTTATGACATGTAAGCAGCGTGGCACCTTCAGGACCCAGGAGAAAAGGTCCGTCACCTCCACTTTACTGCGAAACCCGAGATCTTCATTTAGCCGGAAGAACCACTTCGTCTCCCCCCTCACCTCCACCTCCGCTCAACTATTTTAAAAGCCTTTCGATGTTAACCCACAGGTCAAATATTGTGAGAGTTTCTGTTGATGTTTCTAAGCCCAGATCCTCCCTTTAGATCTGAAGGGGGGATTACCAGATCAACAGCGCAGGTAAAAGCTGTGGTGATAGGCAGAGATGACAACCTGCAGGACACATTCTTCTAACACTAGACTGAGTTCGTCACAAAGGAAATAAGTAAAGAAACTGTGTTTATTAGTCATTACTGCCTTTGAATCTCTGGAGAGAATTGAGCAAAACAACTTGAATTACTTGTGAAGGCCTCGTCTTGGGTAACCAATGTAAAAAATATAGGAAAATAGAGTAATTTTATGTCTATTGTAGTGCCTCAAAATGTTGTTATTCTGTGGCCTTTTGTGCAAATGCATCCTAAATTTAATTCAAATTGATAGTCGCTTTGAATATTTGTGCCATTTTATCCACAAAGACCACTGCTATTCATGTTAGGTAACCGCTTCTCAGGATCAAAATGTCTGATTTTGGGGTCTTCAAATCCAAATTTGGAAGAATATCAGATAAAAAATGAGAATAGGATGGAGAAAATACAGTACTCTTAATATTTCTATGGTTGCTGTAGTGCCACATGTTGACAAAAATCTAATGGCATTTTCCAGGATTGTGCTGTGGTCTTATATGCACATGTAGCTAAACCTTTATATCATCATTTCCTCTAAGTAGGATATACTTCACCACTGGTGTCTGGTTGAAAGTATAGAATAGGAAGAAAAACGCAGTAGCCTCAGCCTCATATGTGAAAGGTTGTAAAGTCATCCTATGTAGTGCAAATTTGGTTGAAATAAAGTTTTGTTTTGAATAGTTATATCATTTTATTTACAAAGACACGCCCATGGGAACACTGTCCTTCCATGCATCCACTAGTTGCGTCCTGTAGAGGGTTGCGGGGTGAACATCCCAGCCTACATTGGGCGAGAGGCGGGCTACATCCTGGACTGGTCACCAATCCATTGCACGGCATAACGAGATATTGTAAAACAACAATCTTCTACAATTAACGGGTCATGAAATGTCAACAACAGCTCAGTAAGTGGCTACATGATGGTGTTAGGCAAGACTTTAAGTTGTTTCCCACCAGTCTTGTCCATACCTTTCTGCTGGGAAATGTGCTTTTGCATTTGAACCATTCAGCCTGATTGAGATCTGCACGAAGCTACCCATGTGGCACTATCAGCGGTCGCCATCGGCCGCAACACATAACATTCGCAGTAACACAAAAAACAAGAGGAAAGTGTTGGGCAGGAGAGCCTGGGTGGCAGCTCCGAGCTATTCTGTGGGCGCGTTTGAGGTTAAAGATGGCATGGCAGCTGGGTGTGAGGCATCATGGTTGACAGTCAGATAGTTAAGATGGATTTGTGATTGCCCACACAGCATGAACCTGTTCCCTCACAGCGTTGTTATGTCTATCTGTCAGCACCCTGCAGTACAAGCAGCTATTCATCAGACGCTATCAGATGGCAAAAGACAAGCGGGGTTTTTCTAGAAGGAAGATATCCTTGTGAGCGTTGTGGGAGCCATCTCAAATCTGACCCCATGTGCCAGTTATGTTGGCGATTCTGTAAAGTCATTGTCCTTCATGTGCCAGCGTTATCAGATGACCACTGCGTGTCGTGCTGTGTGTCTGCAGAAGGAATGCTTGTTGGGCTTTTGAAGTTTTCTAGTGTTGATATCTGCATTCTGCGGCTTGACTTAGTCCCACAACAGAAACACATTGGAAGTTATCTTTAAAATAATATCTAATGCTTTTTGAACAAGTTTTCCAGGTTCCTGTTACATGTTCTCATGCGACAGCCGTGAACAACGGCCGAGTAATCGCCTTTCACAATCTGACACATGAAAAAAAAAAAGAAACCTGTCATTTTGGGACACGCATGTTTGTTCATGCTGTGACTGTGAACAGTTTCATCCTCATAGAAATTACACCTGACTTACTTCTAATCAGTGTAAGAGAATGTTCATGATGATTGTAATCACAAAAGGTTTGTGTTTTGTTGCTTTTTCATTTGATATCTGTGACGACTAAAGCGTGAGGAGGATTTTACTGCTGTGTTGAAGCAGCTGAAAGCACATGAATGATGAGTTAAACGATGAAAAGGTCTGAACTTTTTTTTTATTTTTTAAAACCAAAGTATATCTCTGAGCTTAACTAAAAAGTCATCAAAAAGTCTTGTGCACTGCATTGAAGAACGTTCACAATATAATCAGATGTCATTCCTCGACTGCTTTCTTTTGTAAAAGTGCAAAAGTATTGCTTCAAACTATCCATTAAAGATTGAATCTCTGAATTGTGTTGTTCATCACAGTTTGTTTTCGGGTGTAGAATGGGCTTGTTGCTGCTTCTGGAGGTCGTTTGGTGAAGACCACTCACTTCAAATGCAGTTAAGACATTTGCAGACGTCTTTCGTAGGTCGGATTATTTGAAACTTAATAATAATAAATGAAATGCAGGTTTGGACAAAACTAGGGGTGGGACGTTAATTAACGTGAAAATAGCGCGTTAAAGTCCCACCCCTAATATACTTTAAAGCGTTAATTACAATTAATTACTTACAAAAAAACGTTAACGCATTTAATCGTAGTTTGCATCCAGGCAACACGGTACGTTTGTCAGTGCCAGATTTCATGGTCCACTGATCACACTGATGCACGAGATGCATCAGCGCTACGCTAACAGCAACAAACATGGAGGAATCCGATGAGCGTGTATTGATTGGACTGATGGAGGGCAAGTTTCATTTTTAAAAAACTGCCAAGAGTGTGGTTTTGTGCAACTTGTGCAAGAAAAGAATTTGCATCCCACCGAAGCACATCAAGCTGACGGTACCACCTGGATGCAAAGCATGTTGTAGTGAGCGCAAAAACCCTCTGGAGCTGTTAACGCTAGCAGTCCTGGATAGGGACGAATTTTTTAAACACGTTATTTTTGTTGTAATTAATTATTTGTAATTAACGCGTTAATGCATTAAAGTCCCACCCCGAGACAAAACATGAACAGGAACTGAAGTTTAGTTGGTTGCTTTCAGCTGCTTCCTTTGACTCTCTTAAATACAAGCAGCATTTGACAGCAACTGGATCCATCTGAGTTTCTCCAAAGCAAAAGAGTTGCAAGTATTGACAGACGTGGAACAACAGCAGGATTTTCATGAACTACTTATACATGATCCCTGACAGTGAGACAGGATGGATGAGGACCCAGCAGCAGGTTACACTGTATATGTTCCTCCACCTCAGACAGGTGAGCCGTCAACAGAGTCACAGGCTGTGACTGAAATCACCCCCTATACCCTCTATAGTGGCCTACATAGGCGTTCGCCATTTTGTAGAATGGTAAGTTACAAATGTTACACCCTATATAGTGCACTGAAAATATCCCACAATGCACCGTGAAAAGTACAGCTGATGGTCACTAAGCAAGCAACAGGAAATGCAAACAAGACGAACGAGAGCAAAAAACTTGTCATCAAAATGTGATTAAGTTCCTGTTTATGTTCGATTCCATTTTATTTTAGCCGTTTCTTAGCTGTGCAATAAACTGTGAATGTGATGTGTTTGTACTACGCTGTTACGGCCCAAATCGTGGCTAGCGAGCGACGTAAATAATAGCTCGAATAGTGTCTGAAATGTTGCTTTGCCTACATTGTTCACTCCATAGTGGTTCCTTTATAGTGAGTAGAGAGTGAGTGGATGATTTCGAACACACCCACAGTTTATGCAGTTAAACTATTTGTTACGGCGGTCGTCCTTAAGTTGAGTTGTCTGCCACAGCTGTAAAGTGGACATTTCATAAATGAACGAGGTTGTTGGTTATTGGGACAGTTTGATAAACCTGCAGTTTGTTTAGATTTAATTCTTTGATTGTTAGCGCATTATTATGCAGTATATGTCAAATCACACGCACATGCTGCGGCTCTTTGGGACACTGTCGTTGGTTTGTGTGAGAGAAGCAGCGATCAATATAAAAGTGACGTATGTCTGAGTGACAGAATGCCGTCATGTTAACAGACGACAACACCAGCAGTGTCTGAAGAGGGCTTAACTGTCAAATAAAATGCCAGAAAGCGCATCATACTGTAAAAACAGAGCGGTTTCTTCTACAGGATAGAAAGCAGACGGAAAAAAAACGTTGTTATGAAACTAATCTTGTGATTCAGTTTTATGAGACAGAGTTGCATCCATGATAAAATAAACAAAACAGGTGAGCTCACTGCAGACACGTGGATTATTTTTTGCTCAGAGAAAGAGAGAGCTGCCATCACCTGAAAGAAAAGAAGAGATTCTCTGTCTGACAAGTTAAGCCGTCATAATTGATGCCTGATGTTCACAACATGAAGTGTAGTTGTTGTTGTGCAATAATTAGCCCAGGATGGGCTTTGTGCAAGGCTACGGTACACTGGCAGCCGAGCGTCCAGTCAGAATCAAACAGCGTTCAGTCACGAATCTCTGGGAGGAATTCACAAAGCAAGATTCACCAGCGAATAATAGCTACAGACGGCTACAGCTGGAAACACAAGGGGGGTTGTGCAATAATGCAATTTAATACACTTTTTTTTCTCCAATATTATTTCTGTTGCCCGTTTCTAAGCACATGAACGTCATGATCGGAGCAGCCAGTTAACATTTGTGGAATATATTTGAAGTCAAACCAGTTCCTTTAATATGACTCTAATGATTACCTTGACAAATAAAAAGTCTAAATTGGTAAGGACAGTTTTATCATTATGAGTACAATAAGAAAAAAATACAAAAACATGGATCCAGACACCAGAATTATTCCTTAACATTGATCCAGGTGGATGTTTGTGAGACAGACAGCTGCTGATTCGCTGAGCAGCACAAAGCAGGTAATGGAAAAGAGAACTAGGACTTAACTCGCTTCCTCAAAGACTCAAATGCCTCCTAAAGAAGCTCTTTAAACAATGAGTCGGTGTTTGCTCCGTCACTCTGCGTCTCAGCGGGACTCCGATTGTTCAGGTATTAATGGGCAGCTTCTGTTTGCTTTGAGCTGTTTGCTGATGGATCATCTGACACCATCAGACTTTTTTTTTTCTCTCTTTGTTTACCTGCAGGAAGCGTCTCCTGACCTGTAGAGCCAACAGCATGAAGCTGGACTTTTGTTGGGCAGGTTTGGTTGGTTTTTGGTTGAAGTTACACTAGTGCACAAACATATTTTAGGTTCAACAAGGCTATTCTTATGAAAACTGAATGTCACTTTTTAGACATTTAGCACCATTTTACACAACTTACATCCACATTGCAGCATTATACAGTGTGTGAGGTGGATACATGTGGGTTTAGAGCACAAACATTTATAGTTTCATACAGTGTGGCCATAATAAAATCCTAAGGAGCCTTGCTTCTACAGTTATCCTGCCCACAGCTGAAATGATTAGCTGATAATTCATTGTTCAAGTTATTTATTTGAAGCCAAATGTGAATATTTGCAAGTTTCTCAGTTTTCTACAGCTCAAACTTGACATTTGGTGCATTCTGAAAATAACACATTTTCAACATTTTCTGACTTTTTACTGAGTAAAAAAATAGAATAGTAATTAAAGAAAAGATTATTAGATGTATTGAGAGTGGAAGTAGCTGCTGGTTGCTGCCCTACAGTCCTTTGTGATGGATTGACACAGCATAGAGGCAAGTAGCAGCACCGGGGCCAGATCTGGCCCCTCCAGCCACATGTTTCACCTCCTGACATAAGCTGGAGATTCACTTTATTGTTTACAAAAAAGACTCTTACACGCGTTCAGCTCTTCCCACAGAGCTGTTGGAGAGCTCAATACTCTCTAATCTCATAGTGCAACAAAAGGAAATACCTGAGTGGTTTACTTGTTTTTTCATGTTTTCTTTT